>NC_070609.1:53500000-53665000 GCF_027172205.1 Podarcis raffonei | reverse complement strand
TTCCAAAAGCTCTGCAGTAAGCCACATTAACTAGGAACCTTTTAATAAAAGCTCATTGCAATTGAGTGGTAAGCACAATAAGGGCACACTCTAAAGTTGCTTCAGATGGAAATAGAGACCATGATAGGTGCAGAATGCTATGATGTGAGAGAAAACCACACTGCTGCTTCGGCAGGGCTGGGAAAAAAAAGAAGAGAAGAGAAAACCAGTGGTGGCAACTGGACAGTTGAGGTATAGCTTGAAAACTCCCCACCCAGTTACTATCTACCATTGGATGTGAGAAAACCACACTGTTAAATTATCATATATGCTGCTAGTTGTATAGTGATATTCCATAGAAATCAGTGCATGAATATACCTGTTCAATATAAAATGCAATGTATGATTTTGATCAGTGAAACTCCGGTTCAAATCCCCATTGATCCATGCAGCTCATTAGGTGAACTTGGGCCAGTCACTCTTTCTTAGCCTAACCTACTTCACAGGATCATTGTGATGATAATAATAATAATAATAATAATAATAATAATAATATATGGAAAACAACCATGCTGACAAATGTTCACTGATGTGCTGCCCTCCAGATGTCATTGGACTGCCACTCCTTTCATGCATGCCCACTGGCCAAGCTAGATGGAGCTGATGGGAGTTGGAGTTCAACAGCATCTTGAGAGTACAATTTTGGCTACCCCTGATATACACTATACTGAGCTCCCTGGAGGTGAGCAGGATAAAAAAAGTCATAAATAGATATGAAGCAATTTTAAGGTAAAGGTAAAGGTACCCCTGACTGTTAGGTCCAGTCATGGATGACTCTGGGGTCTATAGGCTGAGGGAACCAGTGTTTGTCCACAGACAACTTCCAGGTCATGTGGCCAGCGTTCCAGAGCAGTGCACGGAAATGTTGTTTACCTTCCCGCCGGAGCAGTACCTATTTATCTACTTGCACTTGATGTGCTTTTGAACTACTAGGTGGGCAGGAGCTGGGACCGAACAACGGGAGCTCACCCCATCACAGAGATTCAAATTGCCGACCTTCTGATCACAGCACCACCCGCATCCCTGAACAAATATAATGTAATGCTTATTGTGCAAGTTGTGTGTGTGCTTAACTTTGTTCAGGCCTGGTTTCAGCAATGAAACAACCATGGTGACTTTGTTGTTTGGTTGTTGGCTTGTGTTGGGAAAGAAACTGGGGAAGTATAACCCTGTTGATACTCCTAGATTTCTCAGCAGCTTTTGATAACATCAGCCATGACGAATTCCTAGTACAGCTGGGAGTGAGAGGCCTTTATAATGCAGTGGTTCTACTTCTGGTTGCAGGACCAGTTTCAGAGTTAAACATTGGGGGACTCTTGTCTGGCCCCCATGGTGACTGTGCTCTGGGTTTTTGCAGGGTTCTGTCCTATCCTCATGCTTTTTAACATCTATATGAAGCTGCTTAGAGAGGTCATCCAAGGATTTGGGGGAGATGTTGTACTGATGCTCAAACCTAGCTCCAACTCTCCATTCCATCTGAATCATGTGGACCTGTGAAGGCAATAGACTTGGGTCTGGAAGCAGTCATGGGCTAGATGAGGGCCAGTACAAGAAAACTGAATCCCAACAAGACGGAGACTGTCTTCATAGGTGGTTCCTATGGTCAGGTATTGGGGAGGCAACTCTCCTGGATGGGATAGTACTCCCTTTGAAGGAGAGGATGAATAGCTTTGTGGTATTCCTAGATCTAGCAATGTCACTGGCAGCCCATGTGGCCACAATGACTAAAAGTGACTATTCCCAGCAATAACTGTTCGCCAGAGACAGCAATTCCTGGGATGGCCTTTCTGCAGTGATCCATTCCTAGTAACCTCACTTCTAGGGGTTTCTCTGTCCTGGCACTCTGTTTATAGAACATGAAAAGAAAAATGACCAATAATGCTCAAGAGGATGGAGCGAATAAAGGTGGCAGCCTTTGGGTCTTTTAAAGAAAAGGTAAGTGATGACATGACAGAAGTTTATAAAATTATGCAAGGCATGGAGAAAGTGAATAGAGTAAAGTTTCTCTCTCTCTCTCATAACACTAGAACTGGTGGACATTCAATGAAGAGGAATGTTGGAAGATTCAGGCAGATAAACTATGAAATTCACTCCCTAAGGAGGCAGCAATGGCTACCAACCTAGATGGCTTTAAAAGAGGATTTGGCATTTGAAGGCAAGCCAGAAGGGAACCAGCTTGATATTGCAGGGCAAACAATTCCAGCCAGTAGCCACTCACCCACTCTAAATTCAAAACAGAGTGAGAGGAGCAAGACAAACTCAGAAAAAGGCTTATCAGGTGCCCCCTCCTCCCAATTCAGTCTTCCCACACACAGGCCTCTGGCCAGATGACTCCAGATAAATATGGTTTTGTGACAGGTTTTAGCTAGCAAATATTTTGATGTACCTCTTTTGGGTAAACACTTCATGGTATTCAATTAACTTTTATTCAGAGTAGACCCACTGGAATGAACGACGGTGGCTAAGATTAGGGTCATTAATTTCAGCTGCTCTACTCTGAGTAAAACATAGTTGACTGCCCCCTTATGAAACTTTGCAAAGGCCTTTGGCTGTATGCAATCACACATATTACCCATAAATTTGAAGCAGAATTATATTTTGGATCAAGGTATCATTTGTTTCTTCCTGTCTTTTGCTTACCCTTTGTTTCGATGATTTCTTTTTCTGCTTTTTGTTAATGTTGATCTTTTATTTTCCAAGAAGTGTTTGGGCTTGCTCATTTTTGTTCAGCTGATTCACTTCTGATTTGTTTTCCCTAGCTTGCTTTGTCCATGTGGGTGGCTGGGTAAGGAATGTAGCTCATTGGCTGAACAGCTGCTTTGCATGCAGAAGGTCCATGTTTCAATCCCCAGCATCTCTAGGTAGACTCCCACCTGGAACTCTGGACAGCCACTGCCCGTCAGAATGGACAATACTGAGCTAGCTAGACCAATGGTCTGGCTTGGTATAAGGCAGTTTTGTACATCCTTGTCGATGAGAGATCTCTTTGCTATTGGTGGGCAGATAAAATAGCCATTTTAGAAATGAGAATAGGATGAAAATGCTCTTGTTCATTCCTTCTTCCCATTAGACATTGCTGTACTAGTACTAGTTCAGCTGCTGTATTACGTACCCTGCAGTTGCCTGAAAACTAAGAAGGTGTTTGTTTTTTTCAGTCAAATATACACTGTAAAAAGTGTGATTGCCCTACTACTCTATTATCATTCACAGTTCAAAATAAGCCTCACCAGTGTGTGAAATGACACTGTGTGGTGCCTTCTTTGAGATGAAACACAACGCCTCTGCATGAAGAACAAAATGCATCCACCAGCCTCTTAGATTTAACTTCTGTAGACTGAAATCTGAAGCATGACCATTCTGACAACTCACCCTAATAATGCCGTAGCAAGGTATTGTTCAAAGACAATAAAATCATACTCCCTGTATCCAATGTTCAGGTGTGAACTGCATCCTTCTTCCCTGCACAAAAGCGGAGTATGGACAGGCTTTGGAAAAACCCCAAGGTTTCTGAAAATACAAAATATTTAGAAGAAAAATGCACTGAGGACTGAGGCAGAAAACAGGGAGAGGGAATGGAATGGTGTATCCTAGGGTAGGTCATGGTTGGCAGGTAGGCTGGAATGATAAACTAGAGCATTTCACTCTGCACCATTTTATTGTGGGTGCCACAAGTAGTGGAAACAAATACATTTGGTGATTTTTCTAGGAATCAGAAAATAGGGGCAATCAATAGTAAATAGGGTCAACTGGAGTGAGGGATGAGCAAATCTATTGATTTCAGTTTCTCTCAATTTCACTTTTTTTGCAAGTCTTAACTTCAGTTTTCCACATCACTTGGAGATTTTTTAAAAATTAAAAATGTTCTCCTGAAATTTCATCAACATTTTAGTGTGAATTTCTCTTAATATTCATGTTTGTATTCAATTTTCACTAATATGCATATTTTTGCCAAGCAATTTCTTTTAAGACAATGCATTGTTGTATGTTTTCTCACTAATAGATGCATTTCATGCACATTTTAGCCTAGTATATACATTTTTTTGTTTGCATTATTTGATTGGAGAACTGCCCTGCAAAATCCAGAGAAGTGTGAATTTCAAAGGGTGAACTGCGTTTCAGTTCTTGTATTGTTTCAGAAAGTGTGAATTAGGTTGGCTTGTCTTTAAATATGAACTGAATCAAATTTAGCTCCCATCCCTAGCTGAAGCATTGGACTGCGTGCATTTGGTATAGTATCACCTAAGATGCTGCAATAACGTTACCTTCGCTGTTATCAAGCTGCCTTCAGGATTTGCCGGTGTTAAATTATAAACACAAGCAAGAGTGTATTAGCCTCACTGATAAAATAACACAGTTGAAAGCAGGGTAACACAGCTTATTTGTCAGAAATTAAGACTACTGATGCCACACAAATACCTTCATGCTCAGTTCTTTGAAACAGCTATGTAAATCCAGATGATTTGATGACCATTTTTAATTAATAGCCCCTTTTCCATGGATCCAAATTTGCTTTCACATCCTCCATAGCAACAAAGAATTCTAACATTTGGAGTACTTTGTGGGCATTGTTTTTGCCTTCTTCCAGTGTTGTTATTGAAGACTGAAGTGCCTGATTAGAAGCCAATGAATACTGAGATTTATAAACAGCATGGAGCAAGGCAAGTGCTGACCAGATATCCCACTGTGCTAGGCCTCATAGTGAAAAGGTAAAACCAGTGTCTCATTTTCCCAACCTGCACAGGGAAAATGACATATTTCCCCCCTGTGCAATTTGGAAAAAGCACCATTGCATTGGTGCCTATGACTTCCATACAGGTAAAATTCAGAAATGCAGAGAATGGTGCCTAAGTGCATGCAGATCAACAAGGTCAAAAGTGTGTTGGATGTGTGCTGACATTGTGTTATATATTTCATCAGATGTAATGGTTGTTTGGGCCAATCTTGCAGCCACAGTTATATATATCCCTATTCTAATTTTGAAACTGTAGATGCAGAGAGAGTGCTTTACATTTCCCTCTACTCAGCATCAGTGAGAGCATCAGGATAGAGCTGAGGTGGGGACCCATATCACCTTTAAAAAAGAAAGTAGTGACAGGGTTTCAGAAAAGCATGCTTGGCAACAGGGATAGGGAAGAAATTTGATTCACTTTGCATTTAAAGGAGAACCACCCTAATTTGCACTTTCTTAAACAATATGCACACTGAAACACAGCAATCCTTTGAAATTTGCAATTCTTTGAATTTTGCAATGCAGTTCTTCATCCAGGGAATATGTGCAAAAAATGATAAAGTGTGCATAAAATCCACATATTAGTGAAAATAACATACAAAAAATGCATTGGGGAAATGGCAAAGAAAAAATGTGCAGAGTAAAATTGCATAGAAAACACTGTGTATGTTAGGAAATGTTTACACTAAACTGCTGAAGAATTCTCAGAAAGCCTTTTTTTTGTGGGGGGACAAATTGATGTGGAAATATGAAGAATTGAACCTAAGACTAGAAAAAGGAGAAATCAAAATTGACAGATTCTCCCATCTCTACTTGGCAATCATTTTACTCTCTCATAAATGGCATTTTATTTGGGACCAACAGCTGGGTTTTGACTGCTTCCACTCTCTCCCTGCACTATGCCAACTGACACCTTTTTTTAACATGGCTAAAAAGAAAAACACAAGACAGAGACATCTCCAATGAAAAATGCCCCAGCCTTCACTCCTTCCCTACCTGTATTGCAAACACTATCCATTTTTTCTGCCTACGAATGATCAAGTCATCATTTTCTAATTACCTGTTTCTCCAAGAATGTAATTTGGATGGGTGGGGGCAGGGTTAGAAAAGAGCAACAACTCCCCCCACTTTCCCAGATATGTAAATGATGGTTACACTGCTAGACGGTATCCTTTCAATTAAATTCCAAGGCTGCTATCCGATTCCAGCAAACTCTTTTGCCACACTGAGATAATTTCTGGAGGCAAGACACCTGGCTAAGCTAGAGCGGTGATTAATTTTATGAGTTTAGGGTGCAGTCATCACTCACAAAGAGGCTTAGGGTTTGGATGATGGATGGTGGGTAGAGTGCAGCCTGATAGGACATGGCCCATGAATCTGTTCTACATCATCAGCTCCTTTGATCACTGGCAGAAGTTCAGAGATACTTCTTCGCATCTGTCCAAAATAAACAACGCTACCATATATACCCCCCCCCCGCTTTCTTTTTTCAAAACCTCCCCGGCAACTTTGCTTTTCCATGGTAGACTCGCTCAACGGAGGTAGAAGGAAAACAAATATGACATTTTTTTCCCTTTTTGGCTGCATGAAATGTCTGTATCTGAAAAGAAAATAAGGTTTGGACGTGGGCTTACATGTACTTCTAATTGAGAAAATATGCCAGCACCTTGTCCATACATGCATACCATTGGTTGTCATGACCGAGCCACGAACAATGCCGAAAACAGATCTTTCTTTTCCTGTGCCTTCCTCTCTGCTGATCCACCACAGCTTGTCCTATAACACTTACCGGTAAACACAAACAACATGTGATGGCAGCATGTCAGTTTTTCTGTCCCCATCAGGCAGAAAGAAGGGGACAGGGCTCCATCTTTAGTGTGAAAGGATAATGGGAGCCAAAGCCATCCCATGACCACTTAACTCACTGTAGTCTCCCATTTGAGCAGTTTTTGGTCCCATCTTGGCTTACTTCAGACTTAGCATAGTGAACGGGAAAGAGAGAGAGAGAGAGAAGTATCGGAATGTTACACTCAAGCAAAGGAGCATGCAGCAGTTGCTCTGGTGATGGATGCTGGCCAGGGGTGTACAAAGTGGGGGGTGGAGGGGGTGGTCTGCCCCCAGTGCCACTCTGGGGGTGTGTGACAAGATGGCCCCTGCCTCCCCCCAGCTGTAGAGCAGCCGAGGGTGTGCACAGTCAGTATGGGCGCCACTCACGCGGCGTCCATACGGGTTGCCTTTATTGCGTGGCGTCGGTACGCGCTGCCTCTCACACGGCAACCATACGGGCTCCCGCTCTTTTTTAGTCCGTACGGGATGCCACACATGCATACTCTGTATGGGATGGCACACGTGCGCAGTCCGTATGGACATCACACATGCGCCACTGGGGGTTCGTCCCGCCCTGGGTGCCAGAGAGGGTTCCTCTGCCACTGATGCTGGTGTGTGTGTGCGTTTGCCGATGATGACCCACCAGTCATGCCTTCTGAGCCCTCTGGGCATCCTCCCTGTTGGAGGATAAAGGTGGGCAGGATATGTGGCCTTCTCTGTGCCTTCCCGAGCAAACCTGCCATTCAGTAGTGGCTGGGATGACCAGACTGGCTCCTGTAGTGCATCTGTACAGTACATGCCCTCACCATCTGTACTCCAGCCCCATTTGGGTAAGGTGAAGCAATGCTAGTGTCAAGGGGGTGGCTCCAGGACTTTGTCCCATCAGCATGGCAGTTGCTGTTGCTGCTGCCCTCAGATATGGTGGCATTTACCCAGCTTTTTGGCTGATAGTTTGGTGAAGATTCTACACTGTTGGTTTTAAGCGCTGTCTACCATATGTGACAGCGCTATTTCAAATTGTGAGGCCGGCCATTTAAAATATAATGTTGTTATCCTGAGCAGCCCTGGGCTCCCTTTGGGGAGGAAGGGCAGGTTGCAAATTTGAAGGGTGATGATGTTCCTAATTGCAATAACAACTTGTCCCAGCTAACGCAATCCTATCGTCATGATTGCATTTGGGTGCCAACTTTCCACAGGAAGAATCGTGCTCGAAGCAGCTTATAAGAAAGAAAAGAGGAATACATATCCAAATCAGCCATTGTAAAAACAATTTCATCAAAATGCAATAAATCAAGCAGTAGCAAAATTAACAAATACAAAAGCACTATAAATATAAGAAGATTGCATTGACAGCAGTACTCCTCCTAGCAATAGTAAAAATAGCAAAGGAGCTTGACAGTTTCACTGGGGTCCTGGAACCCTTCCTCCCTTGATGTCACTCACCATACGCTGTGCTGATAAGAGGGACAGGGCTTTGCAAACCAGGAGCATAAGTAATGCCCCACTGTGAAAGCTCAATGTACATTCGCAGAGCAATACTATATACGGCTACTCAGAAGGAGGCCCCATTGATTCCAAATGGCCTTACTCATTGGAAAGTGTGTGTATAGGACTGCAGCTTAAATAAAACATAGGTGAACTCTAAGAGTTGCAAGGATGTGACACACACACAACTACAGATTGTCATAATAAGGGTTTCTGGGAAGAAGGGGGCTTCATGTCAGACTAAGGGCGATTAGCTAGCTGGAAAAGGGATATGTTGCTTACTCACCAGACATTTAAAGCACATGTCCTCCCCCAAAGAATCCTGGGAACTGCAGCTTATTAAGGGTGCTGGGACTTGTAGCTCTGTGAGCGGTAAACTACTGTTCTCAAGAAGTCAGGTGCTTTAAATGTGCTTTAAGTGCATGGGGTGTGTGCAGACATAGTTTTAAAAATGGACTTTAACTCCCCAAATTTCTAAGGGGCCTAGGACCTGGTGAAGATCAAACACCTTAGAAAAAAATCTTGCTTCATTTTAGAGATAGCAAATCATGCCGTCATTTTGTGGGCCCCACTCTGCTCTTAAAGTGGTATCATACCACTTTAAGCCATCATGGGCTTCCTCCAAATAATCCTGGGAACTGTGGTTTGTTAAGGGTGCTGAGAGTTACTAGGAGACCTCTATTCCTATCACAGAGCCACAGTTCCCAGTGCAGTTTAACAATTAATCCCTCTTCCCAGGCACTCTGGGAACCTTAACGGCAGTCAGCATTCATGACAAACTACATTTCCCAGGATTCTTGCGGGGGAAGCCATGGCAGTTCAAAGTGGAACAATGCTGCTTTAAATGCAGAGTGCAGATGGGCCTATGGCTGCACCTGCAGTAGGTCCCTTTGCTCTGGTGCTTGGGAGGACCAGTTCCACATCTAATAAATAGCCTACAAGCATTTGGGAGGCACATTTGCAATTTCCTAGCCAAAAAGAAAATATTTACTCCGCCCTTCAAGGTTCTCAGCCCCTGGGAATGACCAGAGTAGGGAAGTCTTTGACATTTTCTTTCCGAGGTGGAAACAGATGCTGACTGTAGGGACAGCATCCCGCTTTTCTTTTTTTGCCGAGAACAGTTTAGCTCCGTTATACAGTTGTCACTGGGATACTAAGATGTTATCCAGCATCCCTTTCCTTGTCACAGAGGCCAGCGGTGAGAAGCTCTCTGAAAAGCCTTTTCCTGTCAAGGCGAGTATGAATGAGAGAGAGCCCCAACCTGTTTTTCATACCGACAATCTCCAGCAGAAGGAAGGCAAAACTTTGCCCTGACGCTCAAAAATCAGACCTTTCTTTTGTACCTCAATTAGCAAAGTACAATTTTGATAATTGAAAGCAAATGTTTCTGCCTTTTTATCACATGATTTTCTACACTGTTCTTTACCCAACACTGTCCCCTGCAGGGTAGAAAAGAAGCAGATCTCGAGGATCAGAGACGTACGTGTGTGTGTGTGTGTGTGTGTGTGTGTGTGTCAGATTCAGCATAAGTCTCTTTCCAATGCATAGTACTTTCACGTGTGTCTGTTCTATCCCATTTCCACATTCTGTGATTTTCTCTCTCTCACGCAGAAACCACCCTTGGGAAAAAAAATGAATTTAAATGTGTATTTAAAAAGTCTCTTCTTTCCAAACAGCATTTCCCCCCACAATGCACAGTGTCCAAAACTACCCATTCTGTCAATGGGTAGTTTGAATTATTTGGATTTGTTATGTCAGCCCAATACCGTCCCCCAGCAGTTGGGATCTGCAAAGGCCAGAGGGTAGCAGTTCTGTTTGTTAGTCTGGAAGATTCGGATCAGATCTGTTTCGTACAGGAACTGGCAGATGCTAAATTCCTGAAGCATCCTTGTGTGAGAGGTGGTGGTGGTGGTAGAATAAAATAAGATTAGGAAATTGCAATCTCAAATACTTCAGCTGAACGTCAGTTTTGCTGGTTGTTTTATTTCCCATTGTCAAATGAGCATTGCACAACTTACATGATATCAGATTACCCTCTCAAATATATGTCACTGAGTATTAATGTGTACATACGGTGCAGGGTGGGGACAAGGAAACATCTGACTCATATCTTATTTATCGAACGTGGCTAATGTTTCTTTTTTAAAAAAGTCAGCCTGCCTTCACCTCCGTTCTGTTTTGCATTCGCTCTCCGAGCTACATCATGTTCGCCCCGTTCTTTGAAGTGTCTCGTCAAATACAGCAGGGGAAGCCACTTATATCTTTAATGGACTTCCCCGTAGGTTTATCTTGTTTAATATGAAGAACAGCTGTTGTGTCGTGGAAGCAGAGCTGCTGAAATCGAACAGGCAGAAAAGGACCAAACGCCAGGCGATTTGAGGGTCAGATTAATCGTTAGTCTAAGTGCACTGCGGCGTCGTAGCCAAGTCTAATGTAGAAGAGTTACCCGAGGGCCTCTGATGTGGCAGATATCTTGGGGCTTTGCTCCATTGGATTTTTTATTTTAAAGGCAGGCTCTTTCTGGAGGGGAAACAAAGACAATGCTTGCATTTTGGAGAAGTAACAGGACGAGGAGCAGAGCGAGCATGTACATCATAATGGTCCCAATTTTTCATCACTCGTCCTCTTTTCCTGGTCCTGGAAAAGCATCCGCTTCTATTTTTTGCCCCATTCAAAATTTGTCAGCAAGATGAAATTAAATGTGCCTTTGCATCTAACATGCGGGTTTTAATTTTTTTATTATTAAAAAAGTGCAAATTGCATCCGCTAGGAGTACTGATTTTTGTTTATTTCAAAGCATTTATAAACCACTTAATATTTTTAAACGCCTTCCATGTTTCTGCACTATAAAAACAAACACTACCATTCCAGCAAAAAAAAAAAAAAACCAGTCTAAAACCAATAAAACAGCAGTGCAAACAAATGTATAAAAATGAATACAAGGGGAATTGAGGGGATTCCAATACATAAAACAGGGTCCAATCTTATGGATCAGGATAAAGATAAGGATATGTCTTTACAAGCTGTCAGAAGCAACTGGTGGTTGCCGCTGCATAGTGGGCAGCCATTCTCAAGGGCTTCAGACAGGGTATACTGATTCCCAGCCCTTCCTCTGGATATCAAAGATTGAACCTGGAGCCTTCTAGATGCAAAACAGATGCTCCACCACTTTTAGAATTGATATCTCTTCCAAGGGAAGAGAAATAGCTATGCTATCACAGCTGTAATTATCATACCAACAGGCTACAAGAAAGATGAAAAAGACATGTATATTACAAACGATGCTGTTTATGGGCCATCCTTTCAGCACTGAGGCACATCAGAGTTTACTGAATCCAGACATGCAAAGTTGGGTGCATTATGTACAATTAGAATTATCTGGGTGGGGCCATAGCTCAGTGGCAGAGCACATGCTTTCTTAGCAGAAGCTTCCAAGGTTCAGTCACCAGAAAGTGTCAGAAAGGTCTATGGGAACCTTCTCAGGACCCTGGAAGTTAACACCAATCAAATTATATACTAGTAGCCTAAGATTATGGCAGTGCCCTGTGTTAACAGAACACAATCAGAGCATGATCCAACTCTTCCCCAAAGATTCAAGTTCATTCCACAGGGATTCATATCTGAAATATGATGCATTGGATGTCTATTGTACTGGAATGCTGTAGGGTTATAGTATTCTGTACAGCAGATACTTCCAACTCAACACTGTCTGCAGCTCTGAAATTTTGCTCCAGCAGCCCTAAATTGCATATTACTTAAGAAGAGAGAGAGAAAGAGAGAGCTGATTTAAATATCACTTGCCATATAATTATTGCAAACATATTCAGTTAAACTAATATAAAATTAACTCCCTTCAAGTCATCGGGGATCGACCCGTTGCATTCATTTGGAAGGCAAAAATTTATATAAAAAATGCCAGTTGCCTGAGGGCACGCTAATTGCTTGAAGGAATTTTTGTGTTTTGTTTTGTATAATAAAGAAATATTCCAGAAAAGGAGAAGCTCAAAAGAGATTCATAAATATGAAGGGATACAGGTTGGCATGCAAAACTGTAAAAAAGAAAAGAAAAGAAAGGGAGCATTCAAACCTGTCAGAAAAGAAAGGAACCTGTAAAAAAGAAAAAGAGAAATAAATGGCTGTGTTTCGGGACTTGAGAAAGATGCTGCTTACCACATTGATCTTCAGCGGGCGCTTTCCATATTCCATCTATTAGAATCTTCTGACCTTTTCCTAACACCATTAAAAGATAAAATGTTAATCTACTGAAGAAATGATGCCTGACCTTTGGAAAAGGAAACACACCACTTTTACAGTCTGCCATCATTAACGGACTTGATGTTCAAGAGCCAAGCATTATATGTATCATAGCAATATAATTGTTTAGAATAATGTAAGTGTTCAAGCGAGAAGGTCTATACTACACATAACATAAATTAGAATGAGATCAGGGTGAACTTTTAGCAGCTGATCAAGTTAAACTGTCAAAACAGGGCTCACGCTCCAGCTAATCAGCTGTAACCTCTGGATCTCTCTCTCTCTCCTCCCCCCCCCCGTCCCATTATGCTGAAATATACACTCGCAGGAGACGTCGTGTGTGTCACGAGCCCCACAGCACTGTCGGGATCAGGCTTGGATTGGCAGGCTCAGATGGAGGAGGAGGAGGAAGAGCAAGAAACAGGGGGTTGAATTGTGGGGTCATGGTTTGAAGGAGTGAGGACCTCCCTTTTCTACTTTGATGTCAAGTGCTTTGGAAAACGGAACAGAGATGCTGGCTCTCCTCTCCCACTTGTCTGTGGAGCAGAGTAACACTGTGGGAATTGGTGGGGGCTTTGAGCAGCTGATGGGGGAAGCTGAACAGGGAGTGGCAGTGACTGGAGTCTAAACAAGAGGCAGCAGTTTTGCCATCTAGAACTAAGTCCTGCCTTCTCAGATGGCAGCAGATCTGCCCATGTGCTTGTATGGTTAAGGAGTCTTGAGAGTGAGTGTGCCACACCTCATTTTTCAGAGCTTGGCAGGAGGGGTGGGGTAACTTGTTGGAATAGCTTCATCACTTCTGCCAAGTTCTGAACTTCCTGTCATGCTCCTGAACTCGTAGGCCACGACTCCTGACAACCGTTTCTTGCCTGAATAAATATCTCATTCTTACTTCTGTGTGCTTTGGATGGAAGCGTGTTTTGTTTTTTGTTTTGTTTTGTTTTGTTTTAAGGTAAAAAGGGATTATGCCATAATCACCCTTTGTGCTTGTGGGAGTTCGATTGCACATATTGAGTTTGACATGTTCTTCCATTTCTCCAGTGATCTGAGCATACAGGTGTCAAAAGTGAGCTGAAGGCAGCTGTCTCAAGTGAGCCAGGAGTTAAGTTAGAGACAAGGCACTGCATCAGAGTAACATTGCAGATGTGATGTGTATTTGTACAACACAGTCATTCTACCTGTGGTCACCTGCTGCAGCCCTTGAGAAGTCCACCCTCTCATGCATGTTTATGTAGGATGAAAACAGAGGTAGCACATAATAATTGCTCCTGTGTAAAACACCAAATCTATCATTAGCACCTGATTAGAATTACAAAACAAAGCTCACCTAATTACCATTTAAAGAGCAATTGCAGAAACTATTTGGATTTGCAGCACCCATCAGCACACTGGATTAAGTCTGAAATGATGTGTCATTCAGATGATTGTCCAAGTAAGGTTCGCAGGAAATACTTTTAGGAGCCATGGGAAAACAAACAAACAAACCAACAAACCAATCAACAAACCCATCAACAAAACCACACACACATTTATTGGAAGCTTTGTCCACCCTAAAAATAAAAATAGGTCTGTATCTTACCAGGTTCCACATCATCTCAGCTCCCACATAATCCATATTCAAGTCTGTCCATAGCCGATGGTCCTCACAAGTCCTTCTGAACCTCTGGGTTTGGCTTCCCATTAGGCTTAATTTCTAACCACTTTGTGGAAAATCAATAGTTTTGTGGTAGGACACATTTCACATTGATAAAGAGCCAAGTTCCATTGGAACCATTTCAGTAGGGAAGAACAACACAATGATATTAGCTTCCCAAGTTTATTACCCATTTACACCAAAAGATTGCACAATTAACATTTTTAATCCCAAACACTTATCCTGCCCATAATATTGGTATAATTCTACTCTTTGCATAGGAACCATTTACCCACCTCCTGATCGATGCTTAATGTGTTCTGTAACCTGGCTTCATTTTCCCTTATCTTCCTGAGATAATTTCTTACTGCAGCAACAGATTCTGATGTTGGCCACCATCTCAATTTAACATGTAGCCCAGTGTTTTGAAGGAACTGACCAAGTCCTGAATAGCTTCTGCAAAGCAAAAAAATAAATGACTGTGATAGGAGAAAGAGAAGCAGTACAAGTCTTGTCTCCTTGGCTTGAAAGTTGAATCCCACTCCCCACAAAAAAGGGCTTTGGAATGTTATCATAGTAACAGGTTACATGCTAAATGATGTGCAAAATCCTTGCTTTGACCACGAAGACAAGAATAAGCTGGAAACTGGATCTATTACTTGAATTGAACCCAAGTCATACATTAAGATTGTTTGAAAGGAAGTGTCTCATACAAAGTGTAAGAGTGTGTTGGGAATTATTTGTTTCAATTTGTGGAAGTTCCATTGATATCCTCTCTTCTGTCTCCCAAAATAATCTAACAGAACAAGCAGGAATGGAGGCTGTCACTACATTAGTGCTTGGTGAAACCAAACTTGGCAGACCCCTTTTCCTTATATCATTCCTTGTTGCAAGAAGCTGGGAGTCATGTTGGCTGCTCTGAGAAAGCTTTCCCTTGCTTCACTAGTTTTAAAATGTGGAAGAACTTAACCTTACAGGTCCTTTACAAAAGGGCTGGGCAACCTGTAGCCCTTGGCCTAATTCCAGGTGGGTAGCAATGAGGGGAATGGGTGGTGAAAAGAATGGGGGGGGAGAGAGAAACAAAGAGAAAGAAAGAAAGCTTGCATTTCAAATTGCTTTCCTTTGATGTAATATTTTATGTTCTTTCATGTTGGGCTGCAGCCTCCTAGTAGCCCTAGCTGGTGGTGAAGGTCCTGCAGGGATGGGCAAATCTGTCAATCTCAGTTTCTCATTTTTTCCCCAGTCTTCAGTTTGATTCTCCAGATTTCCACATCATTTTGAGAATTTTATTTTATTTTATTTTTTAAAACAAACTTCTCCCGAATCTATCAGGAGAACTTTCTTTGAATATATACATTTTTAAATGCAATCTCCTCTGTTGCACACATCGTTGCAAAGCAATTGTCTCTGAAATGATGCATTTTGTATGCCATGGTCACTAATAGGCAAATTTATATGCACATTCTATCCTAACAAATGCATTTTTGTACAAGCAACTTGGCAAGAGAACTGCATTGCAAAATTCAGAGAAGTATGAATTTCAAAGGAGGGCTGTGTTTCAGTTCTCATATTGTTTGAATGAGTTCAGATTAGGTAGGTTCTGCATGAAATGCAATCTGAATTGAATATCTCCCCTATCCTTAGTCTTTTCCCTGGTCTTAGGTAACTGGTATGCCTACACATGTATATTTATATCAAGCTACATGTTTGTATACAGTGATCAAAGTATCATCTGGAGGCCCTTGGATGAGAGACAGGAAAATGACAGTTTGCCAGTGTGAGAAGCTGGGAGGAGAAAGGAAAGATTCCAGGTGAGCGCTGGGAGCAGGTACTGTCCTCTATAGGTGGTAAAGACTAAGAAATACCTTTAAGAGGGGACTCTCTATTCTACTTACTCAATTTGTATTTTTTGTAGCCGCTATTTTACTGATTTTTAAAATAAAAATTGCATTCATAAAATAATCAAAGTATCTGCTTCTAATGCACATGCATGCACACACACTTAACAACAACAACAACAACAATGCAGCCCATCATATCATCCACAGATGCTTCATAGGTTTTCTATGTTCCAGGTACAGCATTGGTACCTTTTGACTATGCAGCCTGCATTAATCTCTTCCCACCATAGCAGTAAGTTTTACTTCATTGTATCTGTGCAAAAGGCTTGCTTAGACAGAGACTCTTTCTCGCCTCTGGAAAGGAGAGGATTAGAAAGCGGATTGAGACATGCACGGGGTTGAAGGAGGGAAATTCCCCTATACTTGGCACAGAGCTGTTCATTTCCCCTAAAAGGGGAATGAGCAAAGGCTTCACCTCACCAGTGCTACTGTTTTAATAGATGCAGAGCATTGTCCCTCCATGAAAATAGCCCACACAGAAAGCTATACCTCCAAGAGACTCGCCTCCTGTCACCTTGCCAGGAAAGAGAGAAGTGGGAGGTGATTCCTTACTGAGTGACATGATAGGTATCCAGTCTTCTTCTTCCAGGGTTTGATAGTTACAGGCAATGTGATATAGTGGCTACAGCACTGTATGTAGAAAGTTTTTCAGCCAAAGGGCCACAAGCCCTTGTGGAGAACCTTTGGAACATGACATTCCAGTGGTGGTCAGGGGTAAAAGTGGCTCAATGGATGCCAATGCATGTTATGCATCACTTCTATACTTAGAAGTGTAGAACAATAATTCATACAGTCTATGATCATCCACAACACACGGACAGCAATGTTGTGATGTACTTGGGTAAACGTTTGTAACTCAAGCGCATGGAAGTGGGGAAGGGGAGGTGTTCTCTGTTCTGTACACATTTTTGCAAACAACTTCCCCTAACATTAGGGTGCCATATTTTCACCAATATCTTCATTTTTATGCACACCTATAAGTTTCTGTAAACACACCTTGGTTGGAGAACTGTATTGCAAGATTTGGGATGGTGTGAGTTTTGAAGGACGGCTGTGTATTGGTTTACATTCCAGAAAGTGGGGACTTGATGGATTTGTCTTTCAAGGAATACTGAACAAAATTTCCTCTCTGTCCCTATTCCCAGCCACTTTGGGTTCTAACAGCACAAATATCTGCCTGGAACCTGTGTTGGGAAAAGCAGCAGGTGGGGTAATTGTGAGCAGGGGGGAGGAATGGTCCAGGACAGAAAGTGCACCCCAACTCCTGCTCCACCTCTCCCACTTAAAATTGCCAACTCTCTATGTTACATTTCACTTTTTATAAAGCAGAAGTAAAAAAGCAATACTTGGGACTGTGTTGTGCACATCTGTATATAATATTCTCTGTGGTGCCCCTATGTTGTAGAATTGTCTGCTCACAGAGATGCATCTGGCACCTTCATTATACAGTGGTACCTCAGGTTACATACGCTTCAGGTTACATACGCTTCAGGTTACAGACTCTGCTAACCCAGAAATAGTACTTCGGGTTAAGAACTTTGCTTCAGGATGAGAACAGAAATCGTGCTCTGGCGGTGCAGCGGCGGCAGGAAGCCCCATTAGCTAAAGTGGTGTTTCAGGTTAAGAACAGTTTAGGTTAAGAACGGACCCCCGGAACGAATTAAGTACTTAACCCGAGGTACCACTGTATAGCTGTTGAAGATGCACCTCTTTACCCTACCTTTGGGTGCTTGAGGTGTATATTTTTGGACCCATTGTTTAAATCTGTTTTTAATACTGTGTTTTAAAGTTGTAACTCACCCTGGGTGGAGGACAGGTTAATAATAATAACATTAAGAACAATAATAATTGGTCGTTTGCCCTTCAAATTGGCAGTCACTGCAACCTATCAACTTTTTTTTTTTTTGCTGGGAAATAGGATTTGAAATAATTCCTTCGGAATCATCCTGTGCCTTCGTGCATGTGTGTTCTTTTCCATGGAAGTGACTTAAATATAGACATTTTTATGCCCTGCACTCCTTCAACAAATGCATAAATAGTTAGGGCATTGTTAGCAAGTCTGAAAAGGAAGCCAGGGCAGAAAAGGCAAATGGCTTTCTCATGTTTGCTCCACTGTTTCTCTAATGCTCGGCGACTCTTCCTTTCTGAAAGTAAAAACCCGAAAGGAAATGCCAGCACAAAATAAATGACTGGGAAGACGGAAATGTAACTCCTTTTTGCTCTTCCTCCTCGCATATGATTTCATAAGCTATGAAAGATATGCACAACAGTGAGCGAGCCAGCCACTGCAAGTGTGCCCTGTTCAGAGCGTCAGATTAGGCCGTAGTCATTTGTTCTGTATAGCAAACTGGCCTCTTGGTGCTTCCAGACTATTGCTATTTCCAGGTGGGATTCAATCACAAATTCAGGTTGTGCATTTAAAGTAGATTTGGAGGTGTTGTGCAGCTAACTAGCTTTCCCCACAAATCAGTCTTTCTGTGATAAGGAGAAATGCACTGAAAAGTGTGGGGTGGGCTTCATCATCTAAACTTCCAGCAAACAGATCAGAGCAAGTGCTCAATAAATACCTGATGGCATCTAACTGCCCTGCAAATAAATGGTCAATAAACAAGTGGTATCATAGGAACATAGAATATAGAAAGCTGCCCTGTGCTAGGTCAGACCATTAGCCCATCTAGTTCAGTATTGTCTACGCTGACTGGCAGCAGCTCTCCAGGTTTGTTTAGATTGGAGCCATTCCCTGGAGATGCCAGATATTGGACATAGGATCTTCTGCATCAAAGCAGTTGCTCTACCATGGACCTACAGCCCTTCCCCAGGTTATCTGGACACGACCTCTGACTCAGTGCTCAGTGTGTTTTCCAGGGATTTGGGATGCTTAGAAGAGTTGGGTCACCACACCTTGTGGTTCCCTTGGGGGTTCCCTTGGGGGTTCCTCAGCTGGTGCCTCTCACCATGCTTCTGCATCCAGTCAGTCCATGACATTAAGTCCTTTTAGACTCAGAATCTTAGGTGGGTGCATACCTCACTCCCTTCCCACTAGTGACCCATCTTTGTCAGTCATGCCATATTTTATGATTTATGTGTGTAGAAAAACATACACATACATATGTGTGTGAGAGAGTGCATAGCATCACTTACTTCAAAATGTGGTAAGCGGCCCCCTGTATTTGTTGCCCCTCCTTCTGAACAGGGCCCTGATGGTACACAATGAGCTCAACAGACTGTATGCACCACCATTCTAAATAAATAAGTAAATTAAATCCCTGCATGCAGAAACCTAGATGCAAGTTCAACATTTGCTAGGTCTGTTGCTAACAGCAGCATTCTCATTGCCTTGCCTGTTGGGTCAGTACCTCTTAACATCATAAGGTTGTTCATTCTCTTTCCTCTTCTTTTCCCCTCAAGGTTAAAGGTTACCTTTTTTATTTTATTTTTTAAAAAGTGTTCTGGAGGCTGATTAAAAAGAAAATGGAAAACATCGTTGTTTTCAAATGACGCAAAGTACATTCTTAAAAGGCACAAATGTGAGGTTTCCCACCCACCCTAGCCTCCTCCCAGGAGGAAAATTGTCTGTCAAAATTCAATGGAAGGATGAATAGATGGGAGAAGGTTCCCCCCCCTGTCCTTCCCCACCCACAGGAAATGCTCTGTGTGTATAAAATTGGTGGAAGCTGGTGGGTGTTCACACCAAATAGCCTGCCTGCTTTTCTAATTGACAAGACAACTATTGTTGCTGTCTACTTTGCATTTAGGCATAGGAGGAGTTGATGACTCTGCAGTGATCTAATAACACAGGGTTGCAATAACTTTACTGCTTGCAGGAAACTGTAAAAACAAAATAAACTCAACTTTGGTGTGTTACCTGCTGAGACATATCAACAAATTAAACAGCTCTGCTTTGATTGCTGACAGAGTTGCAAATAACGTCGACTAGCCAACTAATTAAAACATACAAAAAAAGCAAAATTAGAAAGAGTGTCTATTTCTTTTCAAAGCGGTTTCAATGTTTCAATAGCAGGGCTAATCAGCATCTTAATTAACAGCCATATGAAATGAAAGTGTCCATTTGAGTGGCTTTAAAAATAGACAACTTATTTATGCAAAAGCTCGCGTATGTGTTCTTTGCCAATATTAGGAACAAGTGTTTGACTCTGAACTTGACAGCTTTGTTTCTTTTCCCACAAACAAGGAGTGGGAGGAATTTGCAAAAAACAAACAAACAAACAAGGGGGCTGCATCCAATGTTTTCTCTGTGCATGAGTGGAACGCTGGATTGTAAAGGTGCAAGTAAGAAGATTTGAATCTTGGGGAAAATAGCACTAGGCTGTGGCAGCCAGTCATGGAATCAGAAGTCACAGCCACACCATACATTTAAAGTGCATGGCTTCCCCCAAAAGAATCCTGGGACTCTCAGTTCATCGCTGAACTATGATTCCCAGTACCAATAATAAATTACAAATCAAAGGGTTCTTTGGTGGAAGTTGTGTCCCTTAAATGTATAGTATGTATGCAGCCACCTGCAGTTCTTTACCACCTTAGTCCATTGCAGATCTAAAATGGCATCACTACAGTGGAGGTTGGTTCATTGGTTCTGCCTTCTGCCTGCGTTCCACCACCAATCCAGGGGTGTGGCACTGCCTGTGGCAGCCTCCTTTTCCTTAGTCTCAGTGTCACGCTTGTTGAACTCAGCAAGGAGGAGGACACAGACAAACCAAGAGTTAGTAGGCTCTTCCTGTCACTGCCTTTGACCCCACCTAATGTTGGTCCCCCTGCCTTTAACTCTACCAGTCTCAATGGTCACCAGCCGCCATTGAGCAAGGACCTGCCATAAGGAACAGTGGGGTAACTACCTCAGATAAGCAGGGACACAGGTGGTGCTGTGGTCTAAACCACTGAGCCTCTTGGGCTTGCTGATTGGAAGGTTGGCCGTTCGAATCCCCGCGATGGGGTGAGTTCCTGTTGCTTTATCCCAGCTCCTGCCAATTTAGCAGTTCGGAAGCATGCCAGTACAAGTAGATAAATAGTATCTATGGGAAGGTACCACTGTGGTGGGAAGGTAAACGGCGTTTCCATGCGCTCTGGTTTCCGTCACAGTGTTCTGTTGCGCCAGCAGCGGTGCAGTCATGCTGGCCACATGACTCAGAAAGCTATCTGTGGACAAACACCAGCTCCCTTGGCCTGAAAGCGAGATGAGCTCTGCAACCCCATCGTCGCTTTTGACTGGACTTAACCGCCCAGGGGCCCTTTACTATACTTCAGATAGCTGATTCTGGGTGTCACAAAAAGGCAGCAAATGGTTAGTCTTTGAAACCAGACATTACCTATCCCCTTCCCTGCAAAAAAAAGTAAAATGCAACAGTATTAAACTGAATAACAAACAACTGCCTTCCCTCAGGGTGCACTGCAGGACCAGGGAGGGCTATGGGCTGGGGAGAGTTGCAAGGGCCAGATAGAGAGGTCTGAGGAGGCGCATTTGACTGCTGGGCCTGTGGTTCCCCCGCCCCTGGCTTAATGGAAGCACCAACCCTGAATTCTGGGCAGAGGCTCTTTCAGAATGTTGTAAGGATTCTTATAAAGCCAAGGACAGGTTTCAACGCAGAATTAGATTTTTGCTCACAGTTTAGTGATTTAGCATGATTTTCATAAATATAGCTCAGTCAGTAGAGCGTGAGACTCTTGATCTCAGGGTCATGGGTTCAAGCACCAGGTTGGGCGAAAAGATTCCAGCATTGCAGGGGGTTGGACTAGATGACCCTCATGGTCCCTTCGAACTCTACAGTTCTATGATTCTGCAATATACTTTATTTTGTGCTTTCTGCATTGTAGCCCTCATGGATCAGGAACACTCTTTGATCAATGAACTGTGGGGAGGGGACTTCAGTTCTCTGCTTGCAGGGAGTCTAGATGATACTTAGAAACAGATAATGATAGAGCAATGTTGAGAAACAAATTCTTCCCATAAACGCAATGTAATTACAATCTTTTCTAAGCTAAGGATAGCACCCTAGAGATTACTATAAGTAACTTATAATATAAATTTTATTAGTGGTAGTAATTTTTTATGATAATTAGCATAATCTGCAGCCAATAAAATCCAAAGATATATTGTTATATCTTTTGTACTAGGAAAGTATTTTACCCAAGAGTTGAAACAGGAAATAAGAAGGGAAATGTATGATTTTTATCATAATTGTACGCGTTCAGCTTTCAATGCCTGGAAAATCTTTATTCCTTTTTCACCTCACAGGTTTTTTGTGGGGTTTTTTTAAAAGTTGACGTATATTCAATGGATAGGGAAAAAATAGGTAATCTTCTACCTATTAGAGGTAAGCAGGATACAGTTATTATAACTGATTACTCGTATTGCTGGCCAATTTCACAGTTCACCTTTTTGTTAACTTCAGCAGGTTAAAAAAAAAAAAGGCTTTCCATAGTGAAGAACTTAATCTTCTGTAATGCTCAACACTGTGCTCCATTAATCAGATTATATATTTTTTTCTACATTGATTAGCATTAGAGAGGAGCAGATAATCGGGGAGGGGGGTATTGAGTGCCCTAAATCTATAAAAAACCTAAAGTTCTAAGAATATAATTGAAGGGTGGTGTAAAAATATCTATAGCAAACAAAGAAACCAATAAAAGCTTTGTAATACTGGCAGGGACTGGCAGAACGCTGATGAGTGTGCACTGAGGATCCAGCCCTTGAGTTAGAAAGGACTGTAGCCCATCTAAAAACCTACATGCCTTTCCATAAAGTAAAGTTGTGTATCTTTGATAGCAGGACACACGCATGCTTTGTCCCATAATGTTCATTCCACAGCGCCTCATGTTTAAGATACACCATTTGCAGTGGGAAGGGGGAACACAATGCTTTATCTCCCTGGTATCATGTGGCGATAACTCATGTCGCCACAGTGGAAAGCAGAGAGATTTGTGTCTGCACTTATTTTAGTTCTCCTCCATCACATTCCTGACCACACCCTCCTATCTTTCCTTTCAACACTTTGGCATTCCTTACAGGGAAAGCACACAGCCCTCCATTTGGTTGGATTGGTCAGGCTGAGCTCGTACATTCCATTTGCTCCTTTTCAAGGCCGGTGCTTTCCCTGGCAATGCTGGCCAACCAACATGCACACCAAACATTTAAAGTGCTACGATACCACTTTAGTCAGTCCTGGCTTCTTGCTAAGAATCCTGGGAGCTGTCGTTTGTTAAGGGTGCCAAGAGTTGTTAGGAGGCCCCCTATTCCCCTCCCACAGCTACAGTTCCCAGAATCCCCTATGAAGAGGGACTGATTGTTAAACCACTCCAGAAACATTGGTGTAGAAGGGGGCCCTGTTGTCACATGTGACCAGTGCTTCCCCCCTACTCTCATTTTGACTCAAGAAAATCACCATTGTATAGTTCAAATCGGGGTAAATAAATACAGCAAACGGACAAAAGTACAAAGATTCACAAAATATTTAGGGGTATGCGTACCCTTGTGTACCCATGTGTTTCTCTGCAGTCACATTTCTGGAATCCCAGTTAGAAGGAAAGCATCTGAGGAAATTTGAGCACTATTTCTCCAGGTATGAACCTGTTGGAAATGATTTTTTCTAATTGGCTAAGGAGAGGAAATGGGCAAAAGCATCTATAAAGTCTCTCAGTCAATAGAAAGGTATGACTGTGGGTGTCAGGAGAAAGACTAGTCAATGCCATTGGGGGATCAGAAACTTGATGGAGTTATGCCTCACTTTGCCTCAAAGACCACCCTCCACAGCTCTCTGCATACCCTGCCAATGGAGATATGTCGGCCTACAGTGTAAGGTGCTCACATTAGTATTGAAGAATGGGAGTTATCCACCCCTCCAAGTTAAAGTAGAAAGTTCTCCCCTGGGAAATTTTGTCTCAGCTCTTAATGTGCGTGCTTTGTGATGGTGAACCAGAAGCCACGACGTGCAACAATTAGTCATAGCTTCATTTAAACAATTGCAGCACAAAATCTTTTCACTGCTGAAGGTGCCAGACTGCCCCCGGGGCACCCACACGCTACACACCCAGCTTTTTTGTCAAACTTGTAATTTTTTAATTGCCTTATATTTTACTCATTTAGCCACGACACACCTTTTTCTTTCCCCTCCTCTTGGAGATGGGTTGCCAGGAAAGATGAAGAGACGCAAGACTTGCTTTTTTTCTTTCACCAGGTGTGCAATTTCATTAAAAAAACCACACAGGGTTCTAATTAAAATAATAATAACAACAATCATGGCAAAAATCAGCACCAGCATTTTAAAAACATTTCCTCCTGCCCAAACTTAAGTTTATCTTATTGCATTTATATCTCACCTTTTCCTCTAAGGAGTTCAAGGTGGTGTACATGGTTCTCCCCTCCATATTTCATCTTCTCAACAACCCTGTGAGGTAGGTTAAGCTGAGAGGCAGTAACTGGCCCATGGTCTCCTAGTAAGCTTCATGGCTGAGTTGGGATTTGAACCTGAGTCTCCGAGGTCATAGCTCAACATTCTAACCAGTACTAACCACACTGGCTTTTTCAGAAGGTTTCTGTGGTGGAGTGGTTAGAGCAGGGGTCATCAACCTAGTGCCCTCCAGATGTTGTTGGACCCCATCAATGCCAGCTAGCATGGCCAGTGGTCAGGGATGATGGCCACTGTACTGCATAGAATCTGGAGAGCAACACATTGACTACTCCCAGGTTAGAGCTCAGCAGACAAACCCAGGTTTAAGTTCCCACTTAGTCATGAAACTGAATGTGTGTCCTTGAGCCAGTCTATTCCTACCTCACAGGGACGTTGTGAAGAAAAAATGGAGGGGAGAACTCTTTACCTTTCCACTGAGAATATTTGAGGAGTAGAGTAGTAGTAGTAGTAGTAGTAGTAGTAGTAGTAGTAATACCGTCATACCTTGGGTTGAAGTTGCTTCAGGTTGAGCGTTTTTGGGTTGCGCTCCGCAGCGACTCAGAAGTAACAGAACACATTACTTCCAGGTTTCGCCGCTCACGCATGTGCAGACGGTCAAAATGAGATCACGTGCATGTGCAGAAGCGGCGAATCATGACCCCCGCGCGCGTTCGCTTCAGTAAGTGAATGGGGCTCCAGAACGGATCCCGTTTGTATCCAGAGGTACCACTGTAATAATAGTTTTAAAAAGGCACCCATTTTATTTAGAGGAGTATACCAACAACAAACCTCAGACCTCAGCTAACCACAGATTGGGGAAGTAGAGCAGTTTGCTTGGAAATATTCACTTTTGGATTCAATTGATTGTAATGCCACTAAGCTGGCAAATTCACTGGCGATTAATATCTATGACAATTGGAGGAATCTCCTAGTCCAGAAGCAGCCCATGCTTCTGAATATCAGATGCTGAAAAGAGCCATTGATTTTTCTCTTGAACATCTGAACAATAGGTTGAAGGTTGTCTCCAACATCCAACTCAAATTGGTCATACCCATTAATGTCAATGGGTGTGCTCTTAGGTATGACTAACGCTGAACATAATAAGAGCCTGCTAGATCAGGCCAACTGCACATCTAGTCCAGCATCCCATTCTCACTGTGATCAACCAGAAGATGCCAGTGGGAAACCCACAAGCAGGACCCAAGCACAAGAGCGCTGTCCTCTCCTGAGGTTTCCAGCAAATGGTATTCAGAAGCATTACTGCTTCCAACCATGGAGGCACATCAGAACCATCAGGACTAGTAGCCATTCATAGCCTATCCTCCATGAATTTGTCCTATCCTTTCAAAGCCATCCAAGTTGGAGACTTGGGCTTTGGGTTAACTATGGGCTTTGTGAAGAAGTACTTCTTTTCAGAATCATAGAATTGTAGAGTTGGAAGGGACCCTGGTGGCCATCTTATCTGTCCCAATAAAAGAGTGCAACCCACCGGCATTGGGAGGCTCCTGAATAGACATGCTGGAGAATTGCACTGCAAAATTTGTAGACATGTGAATTTTGAAGGGTGAATTTTGCACTGCAAAATTTGTAGACGTGTGAATTTTGAAGGGAATTTTGCTGCTTCAGAAATTGCGATTGAGTTAGGTTTTCCCTTTAAATGCAAATTGAATTTGATTTCTTCCTTATTCCTAACTGTACCACTGGGTTACGGCCCCTTCTTAAAAAACTGCTCATGGCGAACAGTTCAGGTGGCCCATTCCACGTAGGCATAACAAAAAGCAACCACAACGTTCAAGTGCCATGCATTGAGCAAAACTGCTCACAGCAGATGCTTTTGTCAAAAACTTGTAAAATAAACTTGAAAATAACATTGGCCTCGAAAGGCAGATTGAGCTATAAAACGCAGGTGTTGGGCTCCTCCTCTGCGAACTTGTTTGAACAGAGGATTCTCGCCCAACATACCTCAAACTACAGCACATAGTAATAATAATAAATTTAAAAGAGTCAAGGTCATATAAACCACTCTAGAGTTGGCTGCGGGGTGGTGGAGAAATATACCCACTGATGATAAATGGAATTCTGCTGAAAGATTTGGCCTTCATTCAGTAAAAACATGTTCCCTCATTTTGCACAGTAGGCAGTAACTATATTTGGGGTTCCTTTCTGCATGGGGAAGGTTGGAGTTAGAATAACATGTTAATCAGTCTTTCATGCATGATAGCACCATGTACAAATCTGTGTTGGATTTGAATTATTTATTTTTTTGCCATCTCTTATAATAGCATTTATATAATGAGTAATAATGGTAATAAATTACAGACGCAATGATTCCTGCTGGAAACTCCTTACAAGTCTTTTATCAGTTGACTCATTCTGCTATATACCTCTAGACATTTGCACAGCCCCAATTTACCATAAGTTTTGATCTACTCCAAGTATTTTATTATTCCAATGCTGCTGGGGGACCCATAGACTTCCCTCTGCTGTTGGAAGGAAAGTAGGAAGGCAGGATGACAATAATAAAATGGCGGCGGCGGTCATGGTGATTTTATTAGATTTCAAATCCACCTTTCACCATGAAGTCCTGGACAGGTTACAACTGCTGTATTGTTTTTAACACTCGATTGGGAGCCGTCCAGAGTGGCTGGGGAAACTCAGCCAGATGGACGGGGTAAAAATAAATTATTATTATTATTATTATTATTATTATTATTATTATTATTATTATTAAATCCAACTAAGTTCTATTTAAGAGTAGACTCATTGAAATGGGTGGATCTAATCTGTTGCTATTCTTTATTGTATTTGTTCATCACTTTGTTTACCATGGTAATTCAAAGTAGTCTAAATGAAAATAAATGAAAAAAATAGCAATAAAACCCCTAAAGACATAACAATTTGAATGAAAGACTAAAAAAATACAGTTATTCAAAGAAAGCAGGAATGGGAAATATTAAAAATGCTTGTCTGTCACCTCATTGTAGGGATTCGAACTGCCAACCATCCGATCAACAAGTCCTAGGCTCTGTGGTTTAGACTACAGTGGCACCTAAAACTAGATAATAGATGTGGTACTTTGGAAAGAGCATTCCATAAGCAGTTGGCCACAACTGAAAAGGCCCATGCTTGTGTTGCTATGCTCCAATCCTGCCATGATGAAGGTTCCATTTGGTTCATGAGGTGAGATGTGGCCCCTGAGGGAGTGGGATCCTGAGCCACGTAAGACTTTGAATTGAACCCGGAAACAAATTGGTTAGTTACGGTATGTTCACTACTTTCAGTGGGTCTACACTCAGTAAGACTAACACTATAAACAGCATGATAACACAATCAGTTAAAACAAATTACAATTAGGGAAATAGGGTGGGTCTATATATCCATATATGTACATATATGTACATATACATATATGTACATATATGTACATGTACCAAAGACCAAGCTAAAGAGGTGTATGTTCAGCATATGCCAAAAATTATATGATGAAGGCATCAAACACATATGTGGAGGGGGGATTTCAAAACTTAGGGGCTCTCACAGAGAATGCTCTCTCATGGGCCAGTGCTCCCTGAACTCCCAAGGGTGATGGAACTACTAAGAGGTCCAGCTCTACCAACCTTAACAACCATTCTTTCTGTTATTTTGTGCTTAAGTCATTTAGGGCTTTAAACACTAAAGTGAGCACTAGGCATAGGGCATGATGTCCTCCAGATGTTGTTGAACAGCATGAACCTCAGCCAGAAAGACCAATGAGATGATGGGAATTGTAGTCCTAAATATCTGGAGAGTACTTGGGGCTGGTCTAAAAGAAGGATCAGCTCTCACTGTGGGGTGTGAGTTTAAAACAAGAAAGGGGAGCTAATAACCTTTCAAATGCTTTCATACTCCAGCAGATTCTGAATCAGGGATTATGAAAGCTGAAGTTCACCAACATGTGGTGGGCCATCCTTACCTACCAAAATATTTTTCAGCTGGA
The DNA here is from genome assembly GCF_027172205.1 of Podarcis raffonei. Taxonomy (NCBI): domain Eukaryota; kingdom Metazoa; phylum Chordata; class Lepidosauria; order Squamata; family Lacertidae; genus Podarcis; species Podarcis raffonei. The sequence goes on along the minus strand of NC_070609.1, from coordinate 53,636,754 downwards.
ATGATAGTCTGTTGTTTTGAGTGATGGTAGCATGCAATGTCATAGAGAAGGCTGATCGCCAAATAATTGATGCTTTTGAATCAAACCTATCCATTCTGAAGGAAATCAGCCCTGAGTGCTCACTGGAAGGACAGGTCCTGAAGCTGAGGCTCCAATATTTTGGCCACCTCATGAGAAGAGAAGACTCCCTGGAAAAGACCCTGATGTTGGGAAAGATTGAGGGCACAAGGAGAAGGGGACAACAGAGGACAAGATGGTTGGACAGTGTTCTCGAAGCTACTAACATGAGTTCGACTAAACTGCGGGAGGCAGTGGAAGACAGGAGTGCCTGGCGTGCTCTGGTCCATGGGGTCACGAAGAGTTGGACACAACTAAACAACAAAGCCTGCAATGTCAGTGGTGCCATCTAAGAAGAGGTTCGAAGACCCACTCAGTGGAATGAACAGAAGTGCCCCCTTTTGAGAAGTGTCTGTAAGCTCAGTAGTGGAGCACATGGCTTTGCATGCAGAAGGTCCCAGGTTCAAAAGTAGGACTGGGAATGTCCCCTACCTGAAACTCTGGAGAGCCACTGTCTATCAGTGTAGATGATATCTTATTTGGAATGAGCTGTAGCTCAGTGGTAGAGCATTTGCCTTGCGTGCAGGAGGTCCCAGGTTCAATCCCCAGCATCTCCAGCTAGGGCTGGGAGAGACTCCCTTGCCTGGAATCCCAAAGAGATGCTGCCAGTCATTGTGTAGACAATACTGAGCTGCATAGACCAATGGTCTGATTCAGTATAAAGCAACTTCATATGTTTCTGTGTTCCCTAGCTGATTTACCGGATTTTGAAATTAGTGAAGAATAAAATATTGTTATTTAAGAGTTGAGAACTCGGGTCATTAAGACCAGGGTTGCAAAGCTCCATTGAAAGTTCACCATAAGACAGGTGGTGTTACAGAGGCTGGCGTTATGGAGTTTCACCAAGTTCCGTTTAGTTTGGTGCTCTAAAGTTATCCAGCATCAGGGTCATCCATTTGGCTATTTGGCAAACAACACATTGGCCTGAGAATGCAGCCTCTGGGAAGGAAGGGGGAAAAATATTTTCAAGGGCTTGAGAGATGCTCAAACTACAGCATGAGCAATGTTAAATTGACACAATGCATTAATTTAAACCAGACAACAGCTTTATTGATTGCCAACTTCTTAACAAAAGACAGGCAATTCCTGCCATCTTAGTAAAAACATAGTTTTATTTTTATTTTTTAAAAAAGGTGTTTCTTTTCCTCTAATGAAGCAAGCACAGATATAAGTCAATAGAGCAATTCATTAACAAATCTTCTGAAATCCACCCTCGCCACCTCCTCCCCCCCCCCGGGGTTACCAAGGGAAAGTGGATGCACTCTGCAGAAATAAAACAAAGTCTCTTTTGGAAGGGACATCCATATGCTAAGGGTCAAGGGAGCCGAGTGGTTTTGCTCTGTTTACTATTCACCGTACACATATGGCAGCTAAGGTCACGTTGATCAGGCACTGTTCTCTGTACGCAAAACAAAATTTCCATATGGTCCATGAAAGTGGATATGCTTTTTCTCCCTCCCCTCCAGCTTCCCACGACTCCTTCTTTGTGCGGCACTGGTTAGAAGTGTAAAAAGAAGGGTGTGAGGGGTTGCCTCGTCAGTCAATTGCACTCAGCGGCTTTGTGCGTCAGTCCAATTTAGGGCATATCTGCATCGTTCCCCCCTTCCCTCCCCCTCCCTGGCTTTCTCCTCGCCACCACCCATCCCGACCCCCACCCCCTTGAGTCATTCAAGCCCAAATGTTCATGTCAGTCTATTAGAACGTGATAGAAGTACTGATCAACGCCTCGGCGTCTAAATCCTTTTGAAACTGGGATGACCTGCTGAAGAGGATTTTGAGTGGAAGGCCCTTCACAGAACTCTTTCAAAACCACATAAATAAAGCCCTTTACTGGCTTAAAATGGCCCCTCAGATTTGAAGCTACAGAAGCTCCCTTAAAGGGGGGGGGGAGCACAACACGATTGTCATGGATATTACACGACGGTAACAACAACAGGCCAAGAAGACAAGTCTAGATGCTGAACAAAACTAGGCTAGTCTTTTCTTATTCTACCCCCGCTCCTTTCCACTCACCACCCCTTTCTCTCTGTCCACCACTGGGGATACAGATCACTGACAGCTCTGTAAATAGGTTGTTTAACCCTTTGAAAGTGAATAAAAAGTCTGGAGACAAATGCATTCTGATGGACTTTTGAAACATGTAATGGGCAAAAAAGTATATTCTCACTTTTTCTGGGGTTCTTGTTATCTGCTTGCACCAGGCTGTTTGCTCATTGATGATTAACACGGGAGGGGGAAAGAAAAAAAACAATTGTAGAGATTTTGTTTCCAAGGGAAAAAAAGAACATTAAATCTCATTTCAGGGCTACTGATTGTTTTGAACGGTTTATGAGTGCAGGACCTTTTGCTTTCCCTTGTTAGGATTGAGCACATATTATTGTGGCATGGTTTCATACCATATTCCCCCACCCAACCCCAAGAAAAAATGTGCTTGCCAGATGCATAGAGTCAAATCACTTCATCTGGTCTCCACACATAAGCATAACAAATTACCATTTTAGATATCTCAGCTGTTCCCAATTCGCACACACACACATATTTTCATGAATGCAATTAGAAAATTCTACCTTGGATATAATACTTTACCTTCAAGTCAGTAGAACAGATCAAAAGGATGGTGAAAACTGGATATATATTTGTGAAAATTGTTTATAGCCTTCGGTTTAATAAACTAGTTTGGGCAAGTGCTTGAACTGGTCCCTTGTTACACACAATTTCTGATTCTTGCCAGTGAAGCAATTTTTCATAAATCCAGAGAGGGACTACTGTTTTTAACCTGTGGTCATGTTTGAACAATGCACGACCCTTTTTCATATGTTTAACTCATTTTAATTGTCTTTCAGAGGAAAAGGAGAGTCATATTTTGTGAGTGTGTGTGTGGTGGTGACAGAGGCCTACTGAACTGGGAGGTTAGGCTGTCTGGCTTGAGTATGTACCCTGCCACAGACCTCCTCCCACCTCCGTCATGAAAATGCATGGCTATCCTTCCATCTCCTTCAGTTAAGTATAATATTTCTCCCTGACTGTTTCTGTCACAGAGTCATTACTGGAATCTGCTGACATTTTTGACACTTGGCAGCAATGGAGCACATTGGGTGGTCTTTCAATAATCTGCAGTCCAAAAAAAATATGCATTTCTTTCCCCCCCCACCCGCATTGTAAAATCATTTTTACTCCGCCTTTTCAACCCAATGGGCTAGCAAGACAGCTTATGAACAGTGAACAATTGCAATGATATTTAAAATTAATCCAGATCGAAACCAATAATATGAATCCAATGGAGGATTCCATGTATAGCTTCAAAAAGAAAAAGTATAGAACACATTGCAAAGGAAATAGCAATCAGGTTAAAAATTGGCTGCAGAAGCTCATTTGAAATAGAAAAGCATTACCATCCCTCTAGAAAACTAACAGCAAGGCCCCATCTGCATTATAGATTTAAAGCAGTGTCATACCACTTTAAACCGTTATACCTCTACCCTAAGGAATCCTGGGTATTGTAGTTTGCTAAGAATGCTGAGCATTTTTAGGAGAGCCATATTCTGCTTACAGAGTTACAATTCCCAGAGTTCTTTGGAAAGAGGGATTGACTGTTAAACCATTCTGAGTGTTATAGCTCTGTGAAGGGAATAGGGGTCTTCTAATAACTCTCAGCACCTTTTAGGAACTATAGTACCCAGAGTTCTTTGGGTGAAGCCATGACTGTTCAGTGCATCATGCTTTCAATATATTTAGATGGAGCCTGCTACTCCAGATGCATTCTACACGGGAAATTGGAGGGTGCCAGCATGTCTTGGCTGGCCCTCTTGATAGCAGAGGGAATTCCAAAGTTGGGTTCAAGCAAGGCCCAAGATAGTGATTCAGCTTAAAGGATTTATTGAGGCATAAGAAGAAGAAGAAGAAGAAGAAGAAGAAGAAGAAGAAGAAGAAGAAGAAGAAGAGGAGGAGGAGGAGTTTGGATTTGATATCCCGCCTTTCACTCCCTTTAAGGAGTCTCAAAGCGGCTAACATTCTCCTTTCCCTTCCTCCCCCACAACAAACACTCTGTGAGGTGAGTGGGGCTGAGAGACTTCAAAGAAGTGTGACTAGCCCAAGGTCACCCAGCAGCTGCATGTGGAGGAGCGGAGACGCGAACCCGGTTCCCCAGATTACGAGAAATACTGCTCTTAACCACTACACCAGGAACAGACCTGGAAAAACAGGGGAAAAGGTCTGATTTCTATATACTTCGGCCAGCCCCTGGTGACACCCACCTCATGCCTGACTGGCTGTTTTGTGCCAGGGCAACGAATCACAATGCAGGCTTCAGAAGCCTGGCCTGAATTGTTATGCAGACGCAAGCTCAGAGCAGGGGACAGGCAGGAACATACATAACAGTCCCCCTCCGGGTGGATGACAACCTCCCAGCAAATAAGAAAGGCACCTGCAGCAGGGCTCTATCTGAAATTTTTGATGACCAGGAGCCCTGTGTGCAAGAAGTAGCTTTAGCAGGTACACTCTTTTGAGATACAAAAGCTAATTACATAATATGTTCAAGTAAATTACAAGTGGGGAGCCCTCCAAGCTGATCTGGCCCACAAGCCACATCTCTTCTGCCCGGGCCTTGCTTTGCACCCTGAGTGTTTTTGCCTGGCTGGAATATGTCCCTGAATTCTGATTGCGCCTCTTGCTTGCCTGGATGGAGGGTAGAGAGGGTTGTATGAGTCTGTGTAGAAACTAGCTTAGATTACATTTAAATTAGTTCCTCTCCCCACATTTGCTTCTGGTCGCACCCACCAATGGTATGTGGCCCTCAGAAGATTGCCCAGAAGGGAATGTGGCCCTCAGGCTGTAAAATTCCTGCCACTAAAACCCATCAAGATTTCCCCTCACCCAGTCTCTTCTCCCTCCTGTCCTGTTTTGATCAATAAATGTTCTGCTCAATATGGGATAGTAAAACTGTACTCTTTAATTCCAAGATCCATATTAGATGCCTTGGATGGCTTTAAAAAAGGATTAGACAAATCTAGGGAGGATAAGACTACCAGTGGTTACTAGCCACAATAGCCATGCTCTACCTCCACTGTAAGAGGCAGTAAGCCTCTGCATGCCAGTTTCTGGAAATTGCAAGTGAGGAGAGTCCTGCTGTTGTGCTCATGTTTTGCTTGTGGTCAGTGCCAGATTTATGTATAGGCTAAGTAGGTTGAAGCCTAGGGCCTCTAAATCTAGGGGGCCTTGCCAGCCCACCCGCTCCCCAGCGGGCAGTCTCCCCTCTCCCAAAATTGCAAACCCAAGACTTTATGTGAGGGCAGGGCAACTTAGGCCTCTAAATCTAGGGGACCTCAAAGGCAGGGCAACTCAGGCCTCTAAATATTGGGGACCGCACCAGCCTGCCCTCTCCCTAGTGCCGCAGTCTCTCCTCTCCCAAAATTGCAAACCCAAGACTTCATGCAAGGGCAGGGCAACTCAGGCCCAGCAACTATGAGACTCAGGGCGAGTCAGTGGGGCCCAATTTGAAGCAGTGGGGTGCAACTTGAATTTTTTTTTGTAGGGCCCCAGTTCAGAGCCAAAGTCTGCAAAATCTTATAGATACAAATAAAATCCATCTAGATTGCCCTGGTACAGGGGGCCCCTTAGGAACGGCACACGGGGCACAATTTGGCCAAATTGCTCCAATTGCCTTAAGGTCAGTCCTGATGAGATTGTGCAGGGATTGGACTGAGAAGCCCTGCACCTACTAGGTCCCTGGTGCCACTATTCAGAATACAGACTCAAGGACTTGTTGTGGAAATAAAGGGGGGCACTTACTGGAAATCAGTTTTGTCACCTCCCCCCCCAAACCCCAAGACAATGAGCCCAGCCACCTTTTATTCACAGTTGCATAAGCACTGCACTACAGCATGGCCATAAACCTGTATGTTCAACCGCTGAAATATACACCCAATATGTAACAATGGAGATTTATGTTACTGCTTTATGAATGAACACTGTGTTTTATGAATGGACTCTGTATTTTGTGAATTACCTAAGAGCCACCAATAGGGAGCTCTTGAATCTGACAGCTAACCAATTGGGTACTACCAAACAGCGACCCCTTTTGCTGAAAGCAGGTAACCAGCAGGCAACGCTTCAGCTCAGCCTTTGCATTGTTGACTGAACACCCCCTGCTGTGCAGATAATGGAGAAAGCTCGTAAATTGTATCGCTTCTGTCATCCTGGCCAAGTCTATTACGCTGGTGTAAACCCTGGTGCACCAGAAGCCCAGAATAGCAGCAAATAAAATCCGCTCATATGTCAGCAACTGATAAGACTTGTCAACCAGTTCTTCCCAAGTCTTCCTAAATTATAAAACTCCAAAATACAGGCCAAAAGAGAACATCTGGGAAGAGTGAGGCATACAGTGGGCACCACCAGTGAAAAGGCCCTGCTCCATGTAGCTCCTGTCCTGTCATTTGATAGGGTGCCCACGTGCCCTCCTTCTTGACATGGAGTGCTCTCTATTGGAGTCTCCATGTCCAGTACAAAGACCATAAGAAGGGAGAGCAGGGACCTTGAAGTTCCCAACAGCTGTTGATCAAGCAAGCAAGCACACAGGTCACCTTTGTCACAGTCAGGACACCTATGTCCTGGCCAGGCCTGTGCCCAATCTTGTTTTTGAACAGTAACCAAAATTATATTATCAACATATATAGTACAAGCAGAAAGTTGTTTTCCTTCATTTGCAAGGAATCGTACAAAACCAAGTGGCACTAATAAAGAAAAGTTCCAGGGTGGCAACAAAAAGCAAACTAAAAATGCTTCTGCAGTTCATCAAAACTATCCCCCAAAACTATTTCCCCAAAGAGTTAAATGATAACTAATCAGAGGCAGCTACAGTTGCAAATGGCAACAAAATATCTGTGAAAGGAAGAAAAGCAGGTTTGCTCAGGTGTGTTGCAAGTAGAAATACTGTTTGTAATGAAGTGAGAGCAGTAGTTTACTTGCTCAAATTAACAAATAAGAAAGTTTTGAGAAGTTAAATTCTAGATTAAAATTGGTTACTTAATTGAGAAGGGGATTGTAACAAAAACACTGGGTCTAATTTGAATAGTAGAGTGCCTGGTATCGGGTGGGCAACCTCATTCTTTATTTCCACACTGTGGCTGCAGACCAAATCACCTGTCAGGAGAGTTATGAGATTCAGGTGAGGGTCGGATGCCTTGTCAGTCTCAGCAGGTATATAAGAGGCCTTTGCCCTGGCCGAAACCTGAAAGCTTCTGCACTATGTTGTACATAGTGGATAGTACACAACATACACAACATACACAAACATGCACACTGAGAGCTTGTTGGGGGCAAATGGGAGACCAAAAAGGCTAGTCACCGCACCATCTACATATTTGGCCAGCATATGAAAGGTCTCTGTGCATAGACCAGTGTGTGCACATAGAAGTTCTCCATGTGTGGGATCCTTGATTTGACCAGGTTCCCCCTCCAATTGCATGAAAAATTGTAGCAACATAGGAGCTTCCTTCCATAGGAGCTTCAGACCATTGGCCAATCTAGCTCAGGATTGTCCACACTTGCAATACTGTCTGTCCTCAGGTTTTGATACAGGGAGCATTTCCCAGCACTACCTGGAGATGTTCTACCACTAAGCTACAGTGCTACATCTGTCAAGCCTCTTCGGACATTGAACCCATATCTAATGTGGGACGTGACTGCGGTTCATGGCACGGATTGACTAGTTCTTTTGGTCCTGCAACTCTCATGTGAGGAGGGAGTCCTCTAAGCCCCCTTACGTAAGTGCTTATTTATGTCTCTTTTTGCAATTGTTGCCTTATAGAATTGTAATGCTATGTGTGCTGGAACACTCTGAATGGTGTTTTTATATGAGGAAATCAGGATATAAATGTTTTGATAAATAAAAATGGAGTCTAGTAAACTTCCAGTCCACCCCATTCCCCCAACCCATAAATCAATCACCACAACTATGCATTTTATTCAGAAACAAATCTTACTGTTCAATGGCCTTAGTTTTTTGTTTTTGTTTTTGAAGATCAATCTTCGTTAAGAAATCTATTATCATCACTTACGATTTACTACAATGAAATAAATGGGCACCTGCAATGGTTTTGCCCCTAATAGCTCTTAGCTTGATTACAAGAAGTAAAAGCAAATCAATTCAGGGCAGAAGAAAGAAACATTTTTTTTAATAACATGCACTTCAGATAGGAGATCCCTACGTTATTACAAATTATAAGGTTAAGACCTCTTGAACGAATCCTAGCTAGTTAAATATTTAAAACTCCAGGGTAAGAAACACATGGGCTAATGAGCTTCAGGCAACTAAGTACGAAGATCTAGGGGGAGACATCTTGTTTTATATTAGAGAGCATTAGTGAATATAAACCAGCCAAAGAAGTGTTTAATTAAGGATTATATTGATATGGGAGAGGCAGAGGAGAGAGAGAGAGAGAAAAAAAGGTATGGATTGCAAAAGAATGTTTCTCTGTGTAAATTAGAACACTGAGGGACCACCTTTCAAAAGGAAAAGGGTGGACAAAGACAAGGATTTATAAACAATGTTCACTGTTCCCTCATAGAAGACATTTCAGTCGAAGCACAGTGAGCAGTTGTACTTTTATTAATATATTCCCCACCTCATGCCAGTTTGAGGAACACCCCTTTTCTTTTTTTGTGCCCTTGGCCATTACTGTTTATATCGTTCCTGTTTTGCTTTGCTATTTTGAATAAGAAGCATCACTGCAAATAACATGTTGCCAAAGATGCACTGTGCTGAGAAGCAGGGTGGTCTTGTCTACCACCACCACTGAGAGAAGCATAATTCAGAACTGAAGGCTGATAATAAACCTATCAATGACTGCTAGCTATGTTCTACTTCCACTGCCAGAGGTAGTATGCCTCTGAATACCCAATACTGAGGAGGGTGCTGTTGCACTCACGTTGTGCTTGTAGGCTTCTCATAGACATCTGGTTGGTCACAGTGAGAACAGATTGATGGACTGGATGGGCCTTTGTTCTGATCCAACTGTGTTGTGCTGAACCAAACCATTGGTCCATCCACCTTAGTACTTTCTACACAGGGTTCTTTCCAGCCCTGCCTGTTGTCTGTTGAACACCTTCCTTTTTCAATAAGCCTTCTAAGTGGAGTTGTTGTTGTTGTTCCAGCCAGAATCTGCATTGGATGTTTGTGTGTTTTATATATATGCATGGTTTATATATGTTTTGGTTATGCTTCACAGTGGGGTGGTCTGCCCTCTAACCCAACCTCTTGAGGTTCCTCAGAGTGCCAGGCCACTATTACTTCAGAGTAGACCTGGTGAGCCCTTTGTTCACAGAACTCAAGAGCTTGGTTCATCACAGAAGCCTCCTATGCTCTTCTCCTACCTTCTGCAGCTCGTGCTCCTCCCTCTTCCTTCTCTAGGTGGACCTCTGTGCTTCTTTCCACCCCCATCAACCTCCTCCTGGGCTCCCTAGAGAATGACGTTGCCACCCTCCTACTTAACTTGCCTGCAGCACTGAGCCAGGAGGAATCACCCTCTTCCTTTCCTGTCCACGCCTGACTGTGGCCCTGCTGGAAGCACCAAATACTGTGGTGCATTTCCTGAAGCTGTCTCTTCAGCCATTCTCTCCCCACCCCTTCAAGTCCATACCTACCTCTCAGCATCTCTTTTATCTCAGTATGGGTGCCAGGGAATCTTCCTGCAAATACTCACAGAGGCATGAGCTGCTGACAGATGCCCCAATGGAGCCCAATGGAGCCAGCCCAGCTGCAGAATATTGAGGAGACCCCCTCAGTGAAAATGTAGAAGACTCACCACACCACCTCCCCTAGATGGCATGCCTGCTTCTCAATATAAGATTTCCCCAAAAGTCACTTTCCTTAAGGACGTTAAGGACTATAGAATACCAGGGTAGGGTCTTTTCTGCAGTGGTGCCATTATTACAGTATCACTGACTAGTGCCTGATTGCATAGACGTTACAAGAAGGCCTGCAATGCTTTTATGTTCCATCAGCTTTCCAGCCTGTTTTTTTCTATTTTTATTGGTCGCTCCCCCCCCCCAGCAGCTGAGGGGATGTGTTATAATTTATGTGCATTTGATTTTAATTGTGAGCAGTTTATGCCATTTAGTTTTAGAATGCTGCACCATGGACCATTTAGTTTTAGAATGCTGGACCAGGGACCAGGGAGACCAGGGTTCACATCCCCACTCAGCCATGACCTCTGGGTGACCTTGGGCCAATAACTTACTCTCAGAGAGCCTCTCAGGGTTGTTGTGAAAATAGAAGGAGAGAAGGGGTATTCCTCCTTGAACTTCCTGGAGGAAAGGTGAGAAATCCAGGGCCGTCTTTAGCATATGCAAAGATACAACCAGCACCCCCAAATTTAGTTTAGCCCCCAAATTAACCTTTATTATGCTTATGTCAGACACCACGCTTACACCTTATCTCTTGTTTACAAAAGAAGGGAGAAAAAAGAAACAAACTTTTTCATTTGCTCATTTATTTACAATACACTTATACTTAAGTATACACCACCACCACACTTAAACTTATAAGTATTGTTTAGGCACCTACTTAGGAGAAACATCAGTTGTGTCAAAGGTGCCGCTGACCCCGCTGCCGCATAGCAGCTCAATACAATACGTAACATAATATTTTGATATAAGAGTTAATTTTGCATGCACAGCGCCATTGTGAATGACAAGCGCCGTCGTTGAGTCTGACGAGCTCCGCCATTGTGAATGACAAGCGCCGCCACTGGCGCAGCACGTCTTTGGTAAATGAGTGCACAAAGTCGAAAGTCCTTTAGTGAAACAGTAGGTATACATTTCAGTAATACCTAGGTATATATGTATTTTGTTTTTCTAGCTTGATCAAAATTATTTATTATTTCATAACAGGTAGATAGTTAAAAGATTAGGCAGTTTCAGCTCCAGGCACCCCCCACATTTTAACACCCAGGTGCCCCGCACCCCTTGCACCCCTGGGTAAAGACAGCCCTGGAGATATCAACAAGATAAATAAATAAATGACCCTGTTCAAATGCATGATACAGCAACTTGGGCAATTCCCAAAGCAAATAAAGTAGCCCCCTCAAACCCCACCTCCCAGCACCCCACTTAACCCCACAACAGCTCGCCCGCTCGAGCTTATAGAGAAAAGTCCGCGATTCCAATCTGAAATGAAATTATGGCTGTGATAACATTGTCTCTGGCTTACAGAGGCTGACATGGATATTGACAAAAACTTAGTCGGCGTTTTAATAAGAAAGCAAAACACAGGGAGGGGGGGGAAATACTCCAGAGCTTCCAGGTGCATCGTTAATAAGGCGCCTTGGAGGGCTGGTCCTGTCAGCCGGCATAGGGAACGCATCAGAGTTCGTCATACAACTTAAACTTCTTTTGACATCTAGTTATGTCGAAATGTGACTGATCACCTAGGGGTCCGGGCTCCTGCGAGGGAAAAGTTCACTGACAGACAGCGAACGCAGCCGATCTTAAACGGGAATCAAGAGAAAAGCAGCATTCCAGCGCCTGACAGTCAGCAGCTGCTACCTGGGTCTGCTTAACGAAGACGGCTCTGCTGAACAGTTATATTAGCATCTGTATGCCTCCTCTCTCATTATCACACATCTGCCCACCTTTATTCGACTGACGCCCCTTCTGATCTGACAGCTCTGGCATTGTCAGTGAAAAGATATTCTGGAAGCTGGGTACAGCGGCTTAGGGTGTTCGCTTTTATTTTCTAAAGACTGCTGTACAGTTTGACAGTAGAATGCCACAGAGGTAAAGAAAGATAATTAACATATTGGGCAGTTTCTAAACAAAGCTGAGACAGCTACGCTGGCAAAACTACTATTACCAGAGAAATGCTGTTTGAGTTTGAGAAAGCAACAAAGAACTGGAAACAATCCCTTTTCTTTCCCTTGGCTAGGCTTTGTGTTTGTGTGTGTGTATAAACACACACACGCATAACACAGTTAGGGATGGACAATTCTGTCAATTTCAGCTTCTCATTTTTCTGATCTTTAGTCCATTTTGTTCCATTTCTGCATCAGTTTGCAATTCTTTTTAGTTTTTTCTTTTTTAAAAGTCTGCACAGAAAATTGTACACCTTTTTGTGTATCTTCTTCCTCATTTGCACACTTTTGTATGCAGTTTCCCCCAAAATATGCATTTTTGAAAGCAATTTTCTCTTACCATAATGCATTTTGGGTATGCTATTTTTCCTAATTTATGCATATATTTCATTAGAGAAACTGCATTGTGACCTTTCGAGTTGTGTGAATTCTGAAGGATAGCTGTGTTTTGGTTTGTGTATTTGTTTGGGAGGTTGGTCTGCATCAAAATGTGAGCTGAGGAAATATAACACACACACACACACACACACACACCATTTCTACACACATCATTCTTATGCAGCTATATGGCTATAAAATGACAAGCAAACATACCAATGCAGTTGGATTTACCTATTTATTAATCTTAAGTTTCTGGTTTGGGAGCTCAACCTCATTAAAACAAGTATGTTTTGATCACCAAAGAAATCTGCTTGAAAATACATCTGCTTCTGTTATGTTTGACTCTTAAATATTACCCAGAGGAATCAAACCCCTTCCCTTGAATTTTGACTGCTTTTCCTCTTTCAGTACAGATCATCAGGGTTGGTGTAAGCATCATGTAACTGTGGACGTGAAGATCACATGTGGGGATTTTCTGGAAATACAAAACAGAATAATACAAGTGAGCTTGTATCATTTGTCTGGGCTGGAGAGAGTCAAAAGGGAAATAGTGCTCTGCATCTACAAATGTACTCATGTTTCTCATTCATACCTGAATGTGGCAAATTTAAAATTCTTTTCTATTCAGAAATGCAAGAGTATTTCCATGTGGTTCAGCTTTCACTGAGATGACTTTTCACAACAAGTTGGAAATTCAGTGTATTCTACGTAATTGCAAATGGCATCAAATTCCTTTTCAGGCAGTGAAATGGTTTTATTGAGATCAAAGAGACATTTTCCAAGGAACTGGGGCAAAAACTTCAGATTTCCTTAGTGACTTTTACCTTTCCAGAAGGTGGAATCTGAATTTTCTGGATACGAATTCTGCAAAGCTATTCATTTTTCCTGCCGTGGGATTAATAAATACATATTTGATATGAAATGTAGCTATTGTGTGCTAGTTTTAATGTCATGTGTCTATGGTTTTTCTGACTTGAATAGTCACTTTGTAGACCATCAAGGTGAAAAGATTTAGCAAACAAGATAGCAGTTGACCTGCTATCTTAAATTACTCAGTATGGTGGGGGAACCGCATAGCATTTCTCCATGAAGCAATTCTGCTCCTACATATCTGAAATCCAAGAATAATGGAACTTTAGTTTGTGCTTGAAATCAAATCATAAACACAGAGTCCCCTTCCCTGTATAATAGTTCCTGGGTTGGGTCGGAAATACGTCAATCTCTCCCAGTGGTTGAATCCCGTCGTCTTCCTTGATAGCAATTTGAGGGCTTCCCTCATTTAATTCGCTGGTTTCATTTCCTCTTTTATTTTTCTTTTGTTCTTGAGAGGGTTCAGGGTTTTCATGGGTTAATGGGAGAAATTACTGCTCTTTTGCAACAAAGCAATCAAAGGCAATTCAGGGCAGCGCACTGATAAAGCAAGAATAGCTTATTCAGATTGGAATGGCAGGCTTGAACTCACAATTGCAAAGTTTGAATACAAAATAAGATATTCATTTAAGTGGGTATTATATTTTTTTTATATATATATAAAAAGCAGAGCGGGAGAGAGAATCCAATGTCATTCATTCTAAAAGAGAGAGAGAAAGCATTACAGATTGCCGACACTGTACAGAAAAATAGGAGATGTTGACCTTTTTATTATAGACTTTTCTCTACCGCTCTCTTCTTTTCAAATGCACACCCACCGCCTCCCTCTCCACCAACACACACACACACACGCTTCAGCTGTATGTTATCTCAAATAATTACCCTCCGCTTTTGGCTGTCCCTAGTGACTGCAGCTAAAAAAGCTACTCATTGTCGGTGAGTGAAGAGGGATTTCAGACCTGCTTCTGGAGACCCAGCAACAGCTCTTAATTAACCACTCAGGTATTGAGAAGCCTCTTCAACCCGTCTCCTATCCATATGGCCAGAACATGTCCACAGCGATAATCACTGAAGAAAATAGTGTATCAAAAAAAGGGGGGAGAAAGAGGAGGGGGGCCAAAAGAAAGGAAAAGGAGGGAGGGCATCTCACAGAAAGCACAAGCAAATTATTTTTAATGATTCTCCTCTGATGGGTCGGATTATCTGTAATTTCAAGCAGGGCGCAATGGCAGAGGAGGGAAGCCGACCATAGCCGCCCTTGACCTTTCTTCTCCCCCCGCATTTGCCCCTTTGCCTGGCCCTCCTGACTGCAAAACCTGGTTCTTAGCACCAACATCAAGAGAGTGCCCCAGGTAGCAGGAGCAAGCCTTGAGGCAGTGCGGGGAAGCTTTTAGTGCCTGTGATTTTGCTAATCCTTTGTTTCTGGTATGTGACTTCCTTTTAGCGCACCTCGGATATATGGATTTCCTGCGAGCCGAGCATTCGCGGCAACTTGAGAAACACGAGTAATATATTTTTCCCCCTCTCCTTTCCCACCTCCCCACAATTTCTTTTTGCACCCCCGCTTCCATTCGACAACCTCTTCGGCTGATGAAAAGGAACAGAGGGAGGGGGGAGGAGAAGTTTGGAGTCTGGCAGCCTAATTAAAAAGCAAACAAACAAAAAGCTCCGCATTAACATTTATTTATTTTTTATTTTTTTGGAAAAACACATACACACACAAGGAGAGAGAAAAAACACCCATGCGAACATGGGCCTAGAGTGTCAAAAGACATTATGTATGATTTTCCTTTCTGACAGCAACCATTACATTTAAAAATTCATTACAGCAAGGTTAGTTAGACGCGTGATGGATGCGGCTTTAATCCTGCCATATATTATTACAGTTAAAATGTAAATGATGAAAAATATTTTGTGCTTATCAGCGTTTATGTGGAAATGTGTTCCGCAGTGATATATGGCGTTATATTTCTATTATTCTGATGAGAAAGAACTGAAGAAGTACAAAAACGCAAGATGAAGTGTTTATTAAAACATGGTTACTTGTGATAAAATATGCTTGTTGTACATGACTTTAAACATATTTACTGAGGGCACGTGTCCAAAACAAGCATGAAATGTGTTTGCTATGCAAATTCTGCTTTGTCTCTCTTCTCTCTGTTGTACTGAATATTGGGCTTGCTTGTGGTTCTCTTTGATGGGGAGTAGCCTAATGGCATTCATTTCAAGTCATGCTAATAATTTTCTAGAGTAGGAGGGAACCTGTTTTTATTGTGGATGTTCATATTATATATGAGGACTATTGATGGCAGCCTTCTTCAACCTTGCATCATAGGAACAACATAGGAACACAGAAAGCTGCCTTAAACAGAGTCATATCATCGGTCCATCTAGCTTGGTATTGTTCATGCAGCAGACCTTCAGGGTTTCTGATTCATGCACATGTTATGCTGAACACAAGTAGCAATTACCTCTGTACAAGAGTTCATGGGAAAGAGTGTACACGTCTTGATCTGTACAGTCTAAATGTTGTGTACACATAGTGTACACTTGTTGAATGGGAATAATGAAACAAGTGTACAGCAGAATTATTTGTGGACCCAGGTACATGGACTGTACTGAATGGACAGGTACTGAATGTCACATGTGAATAACCCTACAGTAATGGCACCTACGCTTTGGAACAACCTTCCACTAGAGATCAGGCGCACACCAACTGTATTATCTTTCCAACACATTTGCTTTCCAACATATTTCCTCGAATAGGCATTTCCTGACCAGTAATGCTGCCTGCACACGGAAATACCAGATTGGCTTGCAAGTGTATTACTGGTTCATGGGTTTCAGCTGATTTATTCCATTTGTTGTATTTTGCAATTATATGCTGTACACTGCTTTAGATTTATAAAGCAGTATATAAATATATATTTTTAAAATAAATAATAAGAATTAAAATACTTTAAATCTAGCTCTGTGTCCAAAGGCTATGGGCAATATCCATTGTTAATCATACTCAGAGTAGATCCACTAAAACCAGTGGACTGAATACAACAAAGTTGTTGAGCAAGTGGAATGACTTCTACTCATGCAATAGAGCTTCTCCTTCTGCCTTGTGTGCCCTGCATCCCCAATCTGCTTCAGAGTGTTCAGGGAACCCCCAGAGAAGATTTGGCATATGCACTGGGGCATACAGAAGAGGAGAGAGTGGGGAAGTTCTGTTGCATGAGAAGCCATTTCATTGATGCAATGACTTCACTGATAGAACCTAATGGACTTGAGTAACAAGTCCATGGGTTTTAATAAATCTACTCTTGAGTATAACTTAGCGGAATACCACTCTAGGCATATAAATAAAGGACAGATCCACACCATGCCTTTCAAGCACAGTCCAACCTACCTATGAAGCACATGACTTCACTCAAAGAATCTTGGGAAATGGAGTTCCCCTCAAGCTACAATTCTAAGCCGTGCTTAGATTGCTGTTAGTCATTAGGGAAGGGCCATAGCAAAATGGTAGAGCATCTGCTTTGCATGCATAAGGTCTCTGGTTCAATCCCCAGCATCTCCAGGTAAGGCTAGGTGAGTCCCACTGTCTTAAACCCTGGGCAGCTGCTGCCTATCAGTGTAGACAATACTGGGTTAGATCAATTGATGTTCTGAATCTGTAGAAAACAGTTTTCACAAGGCTTTTCTAGGGTATCCTTCATGAGACCGCCATTCTGCTGAGGCTAAGATGAGGTTGGACAGGTAGCTGTCTTGTAATCACTAGTATGGTGCTTTGGGTTCCATAACAGAAGATAGGTGGGATATAAATGTAAGAAAATAATGGTAAGAAAATAATACAGGCCCAGTTGTTTAAATGACAGCTTTCTAAGTTCCTAAGTATTTTACTGATTATGCTTTTCTTGCATGGAAGCTGCTTTGAAGTCATATGTGATGGATATAAACCATTAAATAAATGTAATACCAGAGAACAGAATCCCTCAGGCTGCACCTTTGCATTTACTGCTGCTCCATGATGCTCAAAGGTGCTCTCATTTCCTTCCCTCTGTAGCAGGGGTAGAAATCTGTTTTCAGTTGGAGGGCTGCATTTCCTCCTGGATAAGCTTCCAGGGACCATGTGCCAGTAATGGCTTGGACCATAAAGAAAAGTGGATGGCACAACAAATGTACACTTGACCTCTGTACAATAGGCTAATCTCCATGTACATTCACACACACCCCTTGGCATTATCAGAGCTCAAGGATGCATTCCAGTGACAGCCAGGGTGGTGTAGTGGTTAGAGTGTTAGGCTAAAATCTGGGAGATCTGGATTCAAATCCCCACTCAGCCATGAAGCTCACTGGGTGACATTCGGCCAGTCCCTGCTTCTCAGCCCAACCTACCTCACAGGGTTGTTGTGGGGATTAAATAAGGAGGGGAGAGCCATGTTTGCCACCTTGAGCTCCTGAGAAAAAAAGGGTGAGATATACATGACAACAAATAAATAAATAAATACTTTCAGCCAGGCAAAAACAGGCAATGAGGGTGTGAAGGGATGAGTGTGGCCTGGGGAGAGAGCTGTAGCCTTGGGAGACTCCCAAGGGCCAGTTACAGAGCTTTGGATAGGCCACTGGGTGTGAGTTCCCCACTCCTGGTAAGTTTAAAAGGTGAGGCCTAGAAGCATTCTGCTGGCCTAATATACCAGTGAGTCCAAAACAACGCAAGCATGTTCCGCCAAGAACGACACTGAAGGAACGTAACGATAACAGCAATGAAATATTTAAAGGAACCCAAAACATTTGACCGTTGCTGCAGTTTTTACTATTCTTCAATGTTTCTTTCCGGTGAAGCCAGAGCGAGAGAACTGCTCCCTTAAGTGGCTATTTCCGTATAAACTTTCCAAGTGCAACCATAACGTTTATTCAGTTGTTACGGAAGAAATCTCATTTGTCCATAGGTCCACAATTACCTAATTTGTTGCATAAACTGTTACTTTTTCTCCCTTCTCATGTCGATGACAGAATCATTTAATTGACTTTGAATCACGGGGCCTTGGAAATTGGTTCCACATTCTCTCTTTTTCTCCTCCCCCCCACCACCCTTTTAGTTTAGTTTCTTAAGAAGTCCCTTGGGTGAAGTCTACACAGGCTGAATGCAATTTACAATTGGTTATTTTTTCTTTCTAAAAAACCAACACATCTGCTTGTATGAGGATGTTGTTATATGCATTAGCACTGCAGAGTTTAGCACCCTTTTGAATTCTGTTTGGCTCCTTTCTTTGGCAAGCTGGTCATAATATATCAGGAACTCAAGGTATTTCCTAGTTCTTCACTCTTCATAACTTGTGTGTATAGTTCATTGGAGCTGTTTTCTTTAGGAAGTCTAAAAGCAACAGGGTTGGGTTGACCTGCCACCAGTCCTATTTATAAGATCCCCCCCCCGAAAAAACACACACACATCCCTGAACACCTTTGAAACTTTGTCATGTAGAGGTCACATCCGTTTAAATTAATAGCTATTGAACCAATGACGGAATGTTGACCACATAACCTTTATTGTCTTGTGAAACTTCTGTTTGAAGTTGAAAACCCCACTCAGCTGATCTGCTCCAGCATTAAGGTTAAAACATTCCCAACCATTCACTTTAAAGCGTAATAAATTAGGAAGTGTGGTGCAGCCAGTTACCATGTGCAGTCTATTTTTATACTGGTTTCTATAATATAATTTTTAAATATATATTTTAATAATTGTGCCTTTGCGGTTGAAATAAATGTTCTACGTAAATGGGTCAGCAAATGTTATCTTTACTGGGCTTTTTAATTGGGGAAATGTGGGTTCGGATACCTGGTCAAACATAAATCCTGTTCACATAACAGTTCTGCATAAATTAAACATATGGAAGAATGGAAGGAGTTGGATTATAGCTTGTACTCCCTACCTTCAAACTTTGCTCATTTAGCCTATGTGCTCATTTCTAGCACAAAAATGTCATTTATCTCAATGCACGGTAGTTCATGGTCATCCTTGACATGCTGCTTTTACCTTAGATTTATTCCATATCCTGCTGTCCACAAGGGTGAGTGTGGTTAATATGCATTTGAAAGCTCTCCCCTTGATTAGGTTATTCCATGCCTTTTTCTGCCTATCCCAGGTGAATGAAAAATGAAGCAATGTTTGCAAACTTGGTATATTCCAACGTACAGCATCATTGGGCAGGTGTGGATACACCACCCACCATTGCCAGGACCGCCTACCTCTGTTTTCAAATAGACACACTGTGGGGTAATGTAGAATCAATCAGCAATGCACTTTTTATTTGCAGAATGAAACCAGTTTCTCAAGAGTTTGATGCTATATTTGTTTTCATTTTCTCTCGGCCCTGCCTCCCTTGTAGGCACACTTGGTAGGAATGCGGGAGAGGGTCTTTTTGCTGGCTGCTCCTAGGCTTTGGAACTCCCTCCCTGGAGAAGTCAAACTGGCTTCCTCTTTGTCCTTGCACCAGCAGATGAAGACTTTCTTGTTCCAACAGAATTTTGGCAACTGGCTGCATTTAATTGAAGGGCTAGTGTCAAGCTGTTTTATTGTATTTATCTGTATGGTTTTAACAGATTTTAACTTGTATATAACTTGTTTGGATTCTATCAACATTTAATAGTTTTTAATTATTGTTTTCCCCCCCCCCCCATGTTTTTAGCTGTTCTTATTTCAATCTGTAAGCCACCTTGAATGAGGCAGGGAATAAGGCAGGGTATAAATAAATTAATAATGATAGAAATAATAATGTTAAAGACCTGAGAACATCAGAGGAGCCCTGCAGAATCAGGCCAGGGGCCCATCTAGCACAGCATTCTGCTATCACAGTGGCCAGCCACATGCCCATGGAAAGCCTATAAGCAAAACTCTCGCCACTCAGCTTGCATTTACCAAAAATGGGAATTCTGGCCCATATGAGTTCTGGTCCTGGAGGCTTTACAGAGCCATCATGATTAGCAGCCACCACGGATAGCCTTATCCTCCATGAATTTATGTAACCCCTTTTCAAAGCCACCTGACTTGGTGGCCGTCACTGTATCTCCTGAGTGTGAAGTCTATATATTAACTTATGCATTGTGTGACAATGAACTTGCTTTTGCCTGTCCTGAAAAACATCCTTTGTTACAGTTGCATATATTCCTTTTTGTTGCTTTTGAGACTGTTTTACTTACTTTCTTTTTCTGTCTCCTTCCTATGTCACCACCTGTGGTTTCAACAGCCGAGAACTGACCCTTCCTAATTATGGCCATTTTATCCCCCCCCCCAATTATTGGGTCGTTTCAGGAGAGAAACAATGCCCTCCCCCTTTGATGGCCACATTTTGTCCTATTTTTTCTCATTCATTCATATTTCTTAAACAAATGTCTGGCCTTGCAACCAGTGACAAGCTTACTCTGGTGTCTGTCTTGCCTGTTTGTTTTGTCTCTCAAGGCTGGATCCAATGTTAGTCATACACAGAGGAGACCCACTGAAATTTATTAGCATGGTCGTCTTAGGTCTATTAATTTAAATGGGTCCCCCATTTTAAGCGGCACCCCCGACCTCCATTCTAAAAGACAAAGGTAGTAGAAACATGGATTATGTTCTCAAAATTATCAAGCAAGTGAAGTTACTTTGTTTACAGAAGGGGGGAAAGTGGACCCTTTTAAAACCTTTCCTGCTTGGCACCATATAGAGAGAGGTTCTCTAGTTGCTTCTATTTGGGAAAGTGTGGGTTTGTGTATGTGTTTGTGTTTGAAGATATGCAAGCTTCATTCAATTTGTAGGTGGCCTTCCTAAAAAAAAGAAGAAGTTATAAGTTAATAATAAAAAAATCTATGCAGATTTATGTGAATTGGATGAACTCACTCAAGCATTTGAATGTTAATCTGTTGGAAAATAGCTACCGCAGTCTTGGAATAGCTCAGCTCCATCGAGCAGGGAAGCCTAAACTGCAACCTCTCTTTCTCTGACATTTTCTCCATTGATGCCAAAGTAAACACAAGAGATTATTATGGGAAAAACCAATGAACTACTGGAAAGGAAACTGTGATATATTTAAGCCAGCTTTCCCTCCCCCTCCCAGATTCACAGAACTCTCAGCTTTCACTAATGCTTATATTTCACCTGCTTGGCCAGTCCTTGTAAATTACTTTCTGTCGATTTTTACTTAGCCAGCCTACTTTTATGAGAGCTTTTCTTGACAGCCATCCTTACTTTTTGATGACTTACCTTACCATTTTGCTCTCCCCTGCCTCTTAAAGAAACTTACACACACTTGTTTTGTTTTCCATCATGGAAGAGGGGCTCCCTGTTAATGGTGCTACCTTTTGTGCGCAGTTACATTACAGCAACAGAGTGAGTGCCAAAGAGGCTGGAAGATGGGGGTAGGGGTAGGTGAATCGGTCAATTTCAGTCTTTTTCTACTTTTTCCAGTCTTAAGTTCAGATCTCCACATTTCCACATCAGTCTGCATTTTTGAAAATAGAAAGACATTCTCAGGATTTTTAGTGCGAATTTCTCCTAATATACACATTTTATTTGGCCTAATAGGCACACATTTTTGCTAACCAAATCTCCTGAATGCATTTTTGCATGTTATTTCCCATATGTAATGCAGTTTAATGCATGTGTTATCATAACATATGGATTTCTGTACTAGAGAACTGCATTGCAAAATTCAGAAATATGCAAATTTCAAAGGGTGACTGTGTTTTGGTCCATGTGCTGTTTCAGAAAGTGAAAATTAGGTAGGCTCACCTTTAAATGCAAACTGAAATGAAGTTCTTCCCCATCCCCAGTGGTGATGGGGATTGGTTATGGGAAGAAAAAATGAGCAAGGAAATTGGGTGTAGATGGCCATTTCATCTGTTATTCAATTTTTCTCTCTCTATGTGTGTGTGGTTTTTTGGGTGGAGTCTGAATGGTTCACACATGTATTAACCATTTTCCTCAGTTTTTATTCTAGTAGAACATTGTTATTTTTCTTACTGCAATGAAAGGAATATTTTACTGATTATTTTCGGTTTCAAAGTTCCCACAGATCCATCCTCCACTTGCTTTGGGGCCTGTAGCGCTTCCAGTGGATGTGGTTTTCTGGACTTCTGAAGTTTCCTGACTCCTCATTCTTCCAAAGCATCCTTGGAAGTGTAGGGTCTTCTAGCAGCTCTCAGCAGCCTTAAAAAACTATAGTTCCCAGGATTCTTTGGGGGAAGCCACCACTGTTGAAAGTGCTGTGATACTGCTTTAAATGTAGAGTGCAGATGGTTCTAAGTAACTTTAACAAGTAAATAGAGGAAGAAAAGAAAAAATTAAATAAAAAATAAAAGGAAAGCAGGTTGCACTACATACACCTTGCTCTCTCTGGTTATTGTCATCATAGCAAACACTCCCTGTCTGAAAACCAGGAGAGCTGCTGCCAGTCAGTGTAGACAATATTGGTCTCCATGGACCAGTTGTTTGACTCTAGTATATGGCAGCTCCCTGCAGTCCTGTGTTGGCTGGCTTGTGCCTGCCATTCCCCCTGACTGCATCCTACATTTCTCGCAATCCACTTCTAGAAGAGCTCAGTCCCTCTTTCCCTCCCCAGCTTCTCTGGAAACAGTATGCAGATCTGATGTTTTCAGCAGGCTGTAACCGAAGCAGCTTGCAGACTTCCTCATTGCTCTCATTAACAATGGTTTCCTCAATGGGCATAATGATTGAGATTACGGTTGTGGCCAAAAATTCTCTGGCACGCAGCAAATGCTGTTGAAACGAGAGCTTGAAGCCGTTACAAGGGCCCGAAAACAGCTGCAGGAATAATATAGCAGCATATCAGTGAGTGAGCTTGGAGTGCTTTGATGGATAAAAACAGAGCAAGATGTTAGGTGAAGGTGTGCATGCACATTGTGGTGTTGAGTGCAATGAGGACACCAGTGTGCAGCAAGACCATACGCACATTTAGATATGCAAGTGATCGATTATTTTTGAAACCACAGCCAGGTTTTACCACAGGCCGGCAGATTATTTGAGGAACAGCCAGACATTGAATCTAGGCTGCATTCCCACTGCAGTTTACTTCATCTCCCCAATGTTCCCCTAACTGTTAATTTCCACATTATATCTGAGCTTTCACACAAGGCAAAAGCCACTTCTAGAAAAAATAATATGGCACATGTTTAGTGCTCATTTCTGAGTTATTTGATTTCAGAAAAAGGAATCTATTTGCAGCCCCCTTAACCCAGAAGATTGCAGGATGAAAGTAACAAAATTTGGGGCACTATTCTGGCATGCAGTTCTGTTTACATAGAGAAGCAGCTCAATGTTCAATGATAGTTGTTGTTGTGTCACCCCAGCCCACACCCACCAATGGGAATGAAATTTAGCATGGCATGCTGGTATATGAGTCAAAAAGCCGTGGTTTCATAAAGCAGCAGCTACTACTGTATGAAATGAACATGAGAAAATGTGACAGAAGTGCTAGGAAGCAATATTCTTCATATCTGAAGGCACTCTTAGTTGCAATCTGGGTGGACTCCATCAGCAAAGAAACAGACTAAAGTGGGGACAGGCAAAATTAATGGACTATGCAGAAATGGCAAAACTCACAGGAAGAATAAGAAACCAAGAAGAAGGAACTTTCAATAAAGAATGGGGAAAATTTGTGGCCTATCTGAGAAACTATTGCGAACAATTAAACACAGTTAGCAAGGTTAATTTAAAATCAAGCAGTTAAAAGGTTAACTTAAAAAAATCAGAGAGTAACTAATGAGAAGAAATTAGGGGGTAGATGCAGTTTTGAAAATGATTCTGTAAGAAACCACGGAAGATGGGGAGGGAAGTCAAAGTAAGTATGTATTATTCAATGTATGATTATTGTTAAAATTAGCAATAAATTTTAAAATAAAATAAAAAGAAAAGAAAATTTTTATATATAAAAAAGAAATTAGGGAGAGGGATAGAGATATATTATGCATCATGAGCTATGTCTCTACCTAACCCGTACCTGATGTCACATATGATGTCAGGTGGGGTGTGGTTTGGGGAAACTGACCTCATAGGCCGAAGCTGAACACCTGACAGGCGAAGTCTGGCCTGTGGAACCAGAGGTTCTCCACTCCAAATATCTGAAAGACTGCCTCCTTCCCTACAGACCTTCCCGGGTGTTCATAGCAGCAAGAGGGAGCCTTCTTTATAGTTCCTCAGAAGCTCAGGGTCGTGGTGACCCAGGAGAAGGCATTCTCTGTGGCAGCCTCTAAGTTGTGGAGTTCTTTCTGCACAGGTTTGCAAGCCCACATTCTCACTTGAATCTTCAAATATTCGAATAAAAGACCCAGAGAGGGTTGTAGTCAGAAACAAGATCCCTGCTTGCGTGCATGCAAGAGCCTACAATTGTCGAAGACCCTTTAAGACTTTCTGGCGGGCATACAGAGATTAGGGGGCAGGTGGGAAGAGACTGAGAAACACTAGCAGATATGATCCTAGCTGCACTCTAGAAATTCCATCCACACATGGAAAACAGGGTTACTGTTTATTAGTCCATCTCATCCCAGATGGTCCATTCTGACAGGCATCATCTTACCACAGTCTCAGGTAGAGGGGAAGCTTTTTCCTGCCCTGTTCCCTGAAATTATTTTAACCAGAGACACTGCAGATTGAACCTGAGACCTTTTGCCTTCAAAGCACATGTTCTGCTGCTGAGCTGTGGGCCCTCCATGATGCTAAGAGCAGCGTAATTTATGACAGAGACACACAAGACAAGGCTTGCTGCATCTAGCCCACCCAAATTGCAGCTGTGTGCAGGTGACTCACCTACAAGCTTGTTGTTCTGGAGAAAAACAGGGAGCAAGTTTTCAAGGAGGAAATTTCAGTGGGCTGCATACTGGCCCATGGGTCTTATGTACCTCACTCACTATATAGAGCATTCTCCAGCCTGGGGGCCCTCCAGATGTTTTGGACAACAACTTCCACCATACCTGACCATAGCCCATGTTGACTGAGGCTGAAGGGAGATGGAATACAAAATGCCAGAAGTGCGCTAGTTTGGGGAAGGCTGCTTTAGAAGATTCCCTTCCTGTCTACCTATTCCTAATGAACATGAATATCAAGACAGTGCAAGATGCATAGAGTAGTTTGAAGTGTAAAGAGTTCAGATAGTGGAGATGCTCACAGGGCCTGTGTTTCTTAACTCTTAAATGCTATGCTTTTTAATTGTTTAATTGTATATTTTAATTAAAGATGTTTTTGTTGGAAGTGTTGGAATTTGACTGAGCTTGCATTGCAGGCTGCTGTACCTAGATGGAAAAGGTAGATAGAGAGGAATCCTCCATTCTTCCTAGACTGCCTTTCTTGTGGTGACCTCGTTGATCTTCCTTCAGTGTTAGACTGTTACTCTCAGGGTTGCTGACCACATTTCCTTCTTCCTGCTTCTCCATCCTTCCCTTGAGAGAGGAAACATCTTTGTGTATCTCCCCTGTTGAGATGAAAGAGCAAACATGGCTATTTGCATCTCCGCCTTGGGTAGACATAACTGGGATATTTCCTATGAAGTGTGTACTTCCTGCAATAAACCCAGCTTTCTTCTTTTCCTAAATTCATTTTTGTATGTGACTATATCCAGGGTAAAGTGTGATCCTCCAACAGGGATCCAGTGTTTTCTTCAGCTTCTGTGAGTGTGATAAATCCAGATACCAATGGAATTGCTGTTGTATATTTTAATTATGTGCTGATTTTATTTTTTTTACCTGAAAACTGCAGAGAAGACATTTTGGCATATGAGTGGTATATAGAGTAATTAATTAATAATAAGCAGTCCCTGTGAGAGATATGGCCTTGGGATGGTCTTGTGAAGGCCACATACAGACATTTGTGGGGGGGGGCACACTGGGCCATTCGGCCTGAGGTTCCCTACCACTAGTATATCACCAATTTGTTCAGTTTGGTTGTATATTTTCATTTGTTGTTCGTGACTACTTTTGTTATGTTGTAATTACAATTTTTTTTTCATGTTGTAAACCACCTTGAGTGTGGTTTGAGCTATGGAAAGTTGGCATGCAAATAATATTATGGATGTGTGCCTTGCCACTCTGAGCTTAGGTTTGATCTCTGCACCATGAATCCATCTATCTGCCTTCCTTTGTAAAAGGTATAAGGCACTGTTGTTGTTACCAATATGATTAATCAACCTCTGAACCCAAGCGCAGCTCCAGTCCTTCTGTCGCTAGACACCAGTCTAGACCTCCCCTTATACATGACCATCTAACTGCCATGCTGTTCACCTCTGTCCATTCAGAGCTTGCCTACCACTGGAAAGACTCCAGAGTTCCATCTCTGATGGGATGGAAAGGGGAAGCTTGGGAACTGGCTCTTTTTGAGCATCTAACTGAACACAGAAGCAATGTTAGGGGACAAACTAAACACTGCCATTTTGATAAGGTATCCTCTCCATATATCAACTATGTAAAGAGAAGTATTTTAATGTAAGACCTCTGTCCATTCTTGCATACCTATGGAGAGGCTATGTCATGGATAGTCGAAACCTTGGTGATGTAGAAAGTGATTCAATTATTTGGCAGTGTCGCCACTCAGGTTTTACTTTCTTATATATATGACTGAAATAAGCACATAGCACTCTAGAGGTCTTGTTGAATTGATCAGTGTTATTTTACTATAAATTTGTTGTTGTTGTTGTTTAAAATGGATATGTAAGACCATCTCTCTCTCTCTCTCTCTCTCTCTCTCTCTCTCTCTCTCTCTCGAGTGTTGCCCCACAAATAGGATGATTGTATTGCTCTAGCATCCTAGAGGGATCTAGTGAGCCCTTAACAACAACAACGTACATTTGTTACTCACTTGTTACTGGAAAGGTCTCTAAGCAACTCATACTTTGTAAGACACAGATACATAAGACATGGAGATAGGAGGTATCGCCCTACTAATACTATGGTGGTGTATTTTAAATATGCCAGGAGCCAAAGGTGTTGTGTAAACAGGTGTAAGGATTCAAAACCAAAAGCTGAAGTCTTCCTGAAACTTGCAATCACGGTCAGAGGTGAAAAATCTCATTTTTAGAGCTTTTCAATCTGCCACCTAGCTTTAATAAAGCCCTGGGAGATCTCGTTCTCTTGCCCAATTCTTGCCTTTGCTCTTTGGGTGGTCCATAAAAGAACAAAGCTTCTTGGCACAGGTTGGTAATGAACAAAACAAAAATAGAAATGGGTGTGTTTGTGTCAGGCTCCTTTAAAAACAAATCAGGAGCTTTCAATTGGAAGAATCAGGAGTCTGGTCTCCAGTAAGCCAATGAATAATGAGGAAGAAGAGATAGAATGCAGAAGTTGGTGTTTGATGCACTCATGAGCTCCAGACTCTGAGAAAGTGTTGTTCACCTGGGCTAACCTGATCCTTGCATTTGGCATGGCTTCAACAGGGTAGTTTAGCAGGTAGAAAAGTAGTCAGTGGTGTGAAGTCTTTGTTGTTATGAGACAAAATAGCATATCTTCCTCCACCTGGTGGTTAAGAAGTACTATCCAGATATGCGGGTGAAAATTCTCTTACAAATAGCCATTAACCAATGGGAAAAGTCAGCTGGGGGCTGCAGCCAATAGTGGGCAGAGCAGAGCAGATGTTGGGCAGATTGGAAGCAAAAGGGATGGAGCAAAAGGATTGTAATAGAGCGCCCTCCCTCCCTCCTTCTTCCCTCTTCCTTCTTACATTTGCCTCCCCATCCCCCTTTGTGGCACCTCATCTCTCTCTCTGCTCTGCATATTCAATGGGTAGAACGTTCACTGCTGTGAGGCAGTACCAACTCTTTCACAAGTGATGTCAGATGATTGGCAGGTAGGTGTGGTTTGGGGGGAAATGGCCTCATGCACCAAATTGACACCCCCTTGGTGGGCCAAGATTGGCCTGTGGACCGAAGGTTGCCCACCCCTGCACTTAAGAGAAAGGTAGAGCCAAGATGTTGTGTAAATAAAATGTGTGACAGAGGTACTGGCCAAATTAGAACAGCCTGTTAAAATTTATGCTAAGCATGCATATGTATTTATTCATCATCAAAGCGATTTCCATCAGGAAAGAGAAACCCTCAGCTCTGTGGTGCTTAAAACCGAAAGAACTATGCTAACTAGTTCAATTTATCAGGCACGTTTTAGCTCAGGTATTCCTCTGGTTGCCAATAGACTCTAATATGCATTGAGAAAAAGGGAAAATATTCAGCAAACAGAGTGGTTTCCATGGTGACCACAGGTGGCTTTGAATTTTATGTACTCTCAATGAGCTCACACATTTATGGCTGAATAAATAAAAGGTCAGTCATACTTGATGCCATAGGTAGGCAAATGACATATAAAGGTTATTTTGTGTGTGTTTATGTGATTTCTTTATTTATTTACTTTGCTTGGAAGCTCCTATTAAGGACAGGAACTTAAACATAGGCTTAGATCACCTATAATTTTGAAATGGTTTTGCACAATTACACATACAGCCGGCAACCAGAAAAGTTGATGTCCTAAGTATGCCTGTGCTGGTGTGATGTTCTACCATAAGATATCAACTGCAGCTCAGTGGTAAAGCACATGTTTTGCAAACAGAAGGTACCGGGTTCAATCCCTGGTATCTCCAGGTCCGAAATCCTGAAGAGCCATTGCCAGTTGATTTATACAGTCCTGATCTAGATGGGCCAATAATCTGGTTTGGTGTAAAGCGGCTTATGAACTATAGGAAGTCACCTAAATTGCTGGTGAATATATCGGTGAATGGACCAGGCCATAGCTTTCCATGGGCCTGATCTCAACCTGTGGCATCTCCATTTATATATCCCTGGGTAGTAAGGCTTTTCTGGAGCCCTTGGAAGGCTACTGCTTGTCAGAACTAGAAGGTCAAACTAGAAGATGCGTACGACCATAAGAAGTGCTGGATCAGGCCAATGAGCCATCTAGTGCAGCATGCTGATCTCACAGTGGCCATCCAGATGCCTAAGGGAAGCTGGCAAACAAGACCCAAGCACGAAAGCACTCTTCCCTCCTGCGGTTTCAAGCAACTGGTAATCAGAAGTATTACTACTTCTGAACATAGAGCAGCCATTGATTGCCTTCTCCTCCATGAATAGGACTAATCTTCTTCTAAGGCCATCCAAGTTGGTGGCCATCACTACCTTTTGTGTGCTGTGCGAAGAAGGCCTTTCTTTGGTCTGTCCTGAATCTTCCAATATTCAGGTTCCTTGGATGTCCTCGAGTTCTAATTTTTATAAGAGAGGGAGAAAAACTTCATGTTCTCCACACTGTGCATTATTTTATAGACATCTACCATGTCACCTCTTGCTTGCCTTTTCTCTACACTAAAAAGGCCCAAATGTTGCTATCTTTCCCTGTAAAGGGGTTGCTGCATTCCTTCAATCATTTTGATTGCCCTTTTCTGAATCTTTTCCAACACTACAACATCCTTCGTGAGGTGAGGCAACCAGACCATTTGTACATACTCATACTTCTCCCACCTATGTAATGGACTGTGGTTTGGCCCTGTGAAGAAAGACGATTTTAGATAATGCACATGCGCACGCACACACGCACACACACACTTCCTTTTTGCAATAGCCAGCATGTGTCATTGCATACAAGTTTTTAAAGCTGGCAATTGAATTAGACCCTTGTATTCAACCTTAGTCTTTAGCTGCACCAAAGTATGAGAACAGGTGTGACACTGTCTCTAAAATTATCTGCTGCAGATGCACTTCTAGAAAATTGCCGTGAAATTTGAATATATCGAAGGAGGAGAGGGAGGAGGGAAAATATTTTCAAAAATCTGTGCTTGTAATTTTTATTTTATTTATTTAAAAAGAGCAAGTCAAGACAAGCAAAACCTCCCATAGTATTTTTTTGAAAGGCTTAGTTAAGGTCAGTTGGAAGTGAAAGATATTAACACTCCACTGACAAATGTATTGTTGTTCCTTTGAATGGATGATGAAACCGTCTCGTCTACTGGGTTGTTAAAAATTTATTAAGCAGCTCAAACGCCTGTTGACTGGAGATGAAATATGCATTGTAGTAGGCACAGTTCAGTCTTTGGATGACACAATTGCACCTAACAATGCGCTGAGGAAACACTTCCCCCCACTCCCATAGGTATTTCATAAATAGAAAATCCTGCTTTTATTATGAAGTGTTCACCTCTTTTTTAAAGACAAAAAACTCACCAGTCTTCAGTATCAATTTGCAAACCACACACACGCAAACACACACAAAATGTAAATGTTATTGGTGGGCATCCTTGAGGAATTTGATCATTTTGAATTACAGAATGAACTGACCTGATCCACACCAACCATTCTAAAGTGTAGATTGGAACTTTGCCTTCATTCCTAACCCCACTTACCTGGGAGTAAACCCTATTGAATTCAACAGGACTTATTTGCAAGGAGACATGGCCAGGACTCATCTAGCTTTCACACTTTCGAAATGCTCTAGTGTAAATCTCAACTCAAAAGATAAGTGAAATATCTGAGGCCCTTCTTCGTGTAACCCCTCCTTGGAAGATCTGGAGGGTAGTAACAGGAGAACAGGCCTTTTCTGTGGTGGCTCATCACTTAATGAATGCTCTCCTTGGGGGGGGGGCTCACCGGGCACCATCATTACATATCTTTAAGTGCTAGACAAAAAAATGCCTTTATACTCAGTTTTTAATATATGTATGTGTTTGGTTTTTGCTTAAAATATTGTAAGTCGCTTTCTGTTGCTAGGCAAAAAAGCAACTAATAAATTCAATAAATAATAATAATTTAAGGAAAAATCATGTAGAAACATGCAGCTTGAGAGAGAATAATTTGGGGAGGGGATATGTATTTAAATACATAGGATTATATCCAGTGCTAGAACTACTCAAAGTAAATATAGTGAAGTTAATGAGCATGACTTAGATTCATTAATTCCAGTGGGTCTACTCTGAGTGGAACTTCATTGGAGATGATCCATATTTAAATGTGAATTTTCATGCAACTCTTTTTTTAATGCTCAGATGAATGCTGACATGACAGTTATAGATGGATGGATGTGAAGGAGACATGGGTCAGAAACAGACTAGGTATTATCTAAGCAGACATTACAGGGGCTCTGGAAGCCATAACTCATGCCCCCATTCTTGCTGCCACACTCTTCAAAAGCAGTTCTATATGCATACTGATTTGCATTCTTAAAACTCCTCCATTTGAGGGGGTTCCTTATGTGAATCAGGTATATGCATGTAGAGCACCTTCCCATATGCTTCAAATGTGCAGATGGTCCTGAGTGCATCAGTGACAAGGAGCTGGCTTAGTCTGCACTGCTCTACAAAATTCTATCAATAGACGGGAGGTCACCCAAAGCCCCCTAGTGACTGCTGGGGGAAAAGACATACATCTGTTATTTTGGGTGGGGAAAACCAATTTCCCAGTTTCAGCCACAAGGTAGTTGAAGAGGTTTTGAGTGAAACTTCGTTTTAGATGGTATGCACACATACCACCATCCACCCCGAGTCACCTCTGGTCCAATGTGCTTTGGAAATACAAAAACCTTCAAGACCTCTTTGGACAGTAAGGCAAAAGTGAGATGTTAACAGAATCTGTGACTTTTCTTTTAATCTGGCCTCACTTCTTTCCAGAAATACGCACCAATACATACATGCTTCCTGTCTCTAGCCTTTAATGTTTTCCTGATTTCTGACGCATCAGGGGGAGAAATAAAGGTAAATAATTAAATGTTGGCTGCAATATGAATTTGTAGAGCTGAAAAGAGAGCAGATATTTATTCAGGCATTGGATGGGCCTGTCCAACATTGTCACATTGCTGGGTGTGTTTTAAGGATAACAACAACAACAATAGCAACAACAATTTATTTATACCTGACCCCTCTGCTTGGGTTTCCCCAATGCAATAAAACATCAAACATTAAAAATGTCCCTAAACAGGGCTGCCTTCAGATGTCTTCTAAAAGTCAGATAGTTGCTTATTTCCTTGACATCTGATGGGAGGGTGTTCCACAGGGCAGGTGCCACTACTGAGAAGGCCCTCTGCCTGGACCTCAGTGTCCATGCTGAATGATGGGGGTGGAGACACTCCTTCAGGTATACGGGCCGAGGTCATTTAGGGCTTTAAAGGTCAGCAAATTCTAAATACAAAAGAGAAAACCATAGCTAACTTTAACATGTGGTCAGCCAGTGGCATGTGTAATGTAAATGGCATTCACAATGGTTGTTTGTGACTAGGGATAGAGGAGGAATTTGCTTCAGTTTGTATTTTCTGAATCAATACGCAATCTGAAACAAAGCTATCCTTCAAAATCCACATTACTCCGAATTTTGGAATGCAGTTTTCTAAGCAAATAATATGTTTAAAAAAAGTATATTAGGGGAAAGGTGCCATAAAAATGCATATCTATTAATAGAAATAACACAAAAATTATCAGGGGAAATTGCTCACAAAAGCATGTGTATTCCTGAAAATTGTGTGCAAAAATGGGTGTCATGCAAGAAATGCAGACTAAAAAGCTGGTGAATTTTCTTGAGGGTGTTAAGAAAATAATAATTCAGAAAGTAATGCAGAGATGTGAAGAACCAAACTTAGGATTGCAGAAATGAGAACGGGTGAGCTATCAATTGTCTCACTGAAACCAACAGATTTATCTATCTATCTCTGCTTGTGGCACTCTGGGAAAGTGTAGGATATATTGGCTATAGCACAGAAATTCCTGTCTCATACTTGGAAGGGGAGGGGAGAGAAGGAGAGGAAGAAGAGGAAGAGGAAGAGGAAGAAGCATTTCCTTTGGCCTTCCAAACTCCTTCTCATCTTCCCAGTCCCCTCTGAATCAAA
Source organism: Podarcis raffonei (assembly GCF_027172205.1). Lineage (NCBI taxonomy): Eukaryota > Metazoa > Chordata > Lepidosauria > Squamata > Lacertidae > Podarcis > Podarcis raffonei. The sequence goes on along the minus strand of NC_070609.1, from coordinate 53,603,728 downwards.
AGCTGGCTCAATCCAGAGTTAGCCATGATAAAGAAAAGTTAACATCTGTTCTGTCTTCCAGCAACAAGGATTAGCTGTTTACTTTTGCTGTCAAAAGCGGGGCAGCATTGGAAGTGACTGCAAAGAATTTTTCAAAGCCACTCCATTATCTGCCGTTCAGGTCAAGCCAGCTACCACTTCTGAGTAATTTATAAAGTGCTATGCTCGGAGGTATTGCACAATCTCATTATCATTAGGAGGGCTCTTTTTTTGCATATTTAACTACAGTTTTTAATTAGATGGTATTTTATTATTCATGCACATAATTTGACTCCAACTCTAGCACTTTCGCTTGTAAAAGGAAATGCATTTGAATTTGGGGTTTGAGGCTTGCTGGGTGCTTTTGGTTGGCAAAAAAAGCAGGGGTGGAATGGTGCGAGCCTGCAGTCGGTAATGGCTTTCTTTTAATTTAGCTAATAGCTATCATGTTATGTACCTTTATAAATTTGTTAAATTCATAGCGCTGGGAGTTGTCTCTCAATGCGGTAACAGTAAGTAGTTTGCTGTGTTTGGATTTCACATACAAACTGTTTGCACAGGCTCCTTGATGTATTATTAAAATTGGTAATGGACTCCCGGGACGTCATCTCGTTATATGCCTTCATTTGCAGAATAAACCATGCGTTGTTTTCATCTTTCCTCATGATTGTTAATGGCATTGGTGATGAGAGGGGTGGGTGTTTTTTTCCCTCCCCCCCTTCCACTGCCTTTATCAGCTGTGCTTTATTATGCAGGCAAAATAGCCAAGCTGCTGATTTTGTTTAAGGTTTTCAATTAGTCATTTGACTGAACACATCTGTTACTGGCAAGCTTCCAGGCCTGGACTGCAGCTATTACTGGTTTACACCTGCTGGACCATGGCTATAAACTGTGAAGAGGAATAAACCTGAAATTGGCCTTTTAGATATGGTTGAAAAGTCGTAATGTTACGACGTTTGACTGCAGTATCAGAAAGGTATGGACTTTCTCTCCCCCCCTCCCCCGGTTACTGTTTTTTCTGTTGGATCCAAGCTCAGTCACATACACAGCACTCCAACTCATCCAAATAAAATCTGTTTATGTCATCCATTTGAGTTATTGTTGTTATTAATATCCTCCAATTGTATAATCTCTTTCTCTTCCCCCGCCCCCTTCCAGCCTCTATGGTTTAATCAAGGCAGCATTAAGGAGATAAGGCCATATTATATTTCTAAGGGTCTACCTCCTGTTTAATTAGCATATTCCCAAACAGAACACGGTAATTTAAACAAAACAAAACAAAATGTCTCCTGATAATTTCGGATTAGTTTAAGAATATTTGTTATATGGATGAGTTGGGGATCTTGTACAAACTGGAGCATCAGCATTGGGGATTGTTTGCTTTGAGCTTCAAACAGGAAATGGTTTCCTATTTTCTACTGTTGTGCCATTTGCCACAATGCCACGTCATTAAGATCCAGGTTCTCTTCATCATAGTGTCTGAGAGCTCAAACAATTTTTTAAAAATTGCTTGGTGGGGCATGGAGAAAGCAGCCAACAGTCTACTGATGGAGTTCAGGGAAGGTTCAAGGAAGAAGTGAATGCTTTATTTGATCCTAGTGATGCCATGGGGGAATAGGGTGGAAATACCGTATTTTTCGCTCTATAGGACGCACTTTTTCCCCTTCAAAAATAAGGCAGCCCCCCGCGACCCTCTCCGGGCTGGAGAGGCGACGCGCGGCTATGGCAGGAGCCTCCATAGCCGCGCGTCGCCTCTCCAGCCGGGAGAGCGCGCGCGGGGCTAAGGCAGCCCCCCGCGACCCTCTCCCGGCTGGAGAGGTGACGCGCGGCTATGGCAGGAGCCTCCATAGCCGCGCGTCGCCTCTCCAGCCGGGAGAGCGCGCGCGGGGCTAAGGCAGCCCCCCGCGACCCTCTCCCAGCTGGAGAAGTGACGCGTGACTATGGCAGCAGCCTCTCCGCTGCGCCTTTCCACTGCTCCCTGACCTGCTCTTTGGGGCTGGTGGTGGGCTTCCCCCCGCCAGCCCCAAAGAGCAGGTCGAAAGGAACCTGAAGCCTGGAGAGCGAGAGGGGTCGGTGTGCACCGACCCCTCTCGCTCTCCAGGCTTCCAAGGTAGCCGTCTGAACACACCTTAAACGGCACCTTGTTTTAGAGCGGGAAAACAAGAGGGGGAAAATTCTCCCCCTCTCTGCGCAGCCCCTCCTGCCACTTCGCTGAAGGGGCGCTGGGCAGAGAGCGGAAGAATTTTTTCCCCTTGTTCTCCCCCCTCTAAAACAAGGTGCGTCCTATTGTCCGGTGCGTCCTATGGTGCGAAAAATACGGTACTTTGTTTTTGTACTCCATATGAGAAAGCAATGAGACGAACGTGCCAAACGCATAGATGATATTCAAATAGGTAATGGTGCTGGAGGTACTATGTTACAGTGTGGCATAGGTGATCATTATCAGCTCTTTATAATCTCTAAATCTTCTTTGAATTCATAAGGTTGGGATGAACACCATTGTTATTTAAGACTGAGATAATGGTGACACTCATCCCAATCCTATGCCTTTCTCTTACTATTGGACAATTTCTCAAACATCTACAGTTCCATCGGTGGACTGTTGGCTGCCCTACCAAAAATTGTCTTTTATTGTTTGGGTGCTAAGAAGCTTCAGCAAGAGGAGCACAGATATTCTCCTGCTTTCCTCCCTTAAAAATGTAAGAAGAAGGCCCATCTAGGATGCTACCAGATTGTCACTATTTCCCAGGAGGGAAATTTAGGGTTGTGGATTGTAGCATACAAAAAAATCCATTTTAAAAATAGGTGTGCATAGCAAAATGACATAGAAATGCACTGAAAAGTGGGGAATGGATAAATGATTGATGGGAAGAGGAGTAAACACAAATCAGGGTGAATGCACAATCAATGCTTATTGTTGTGCAACTGTCCCATAAGCAAATCACAACAAATGCTCAATGAAGGCCAGACATAGTCCAACTACCATGTAAGCTTGTGCAATCAGATCAGGATGAATGTTCAATAAACTGGTCTTCTGAAGAAGCCCCTGCTCCAGCATCTTGTTCTCATAGTGGCCAGCTACACTGCTACATTGGTAGCAATAACTTGTAGAACATTGTGGCACTCTTCACGGGTCCAATGGGATCATACCTAAGAGGTCATTTCTGGCCCATATGACTTCCTTGCTCATACCTCAGCTCCACGAGATCCCTAAAAACCTATCTCACAAATGCAACAACAACAGAGGACAGCATCATCAACCACCTGCTAAAGCCCACACTCCCGAAGGAGACTGAAGGCAAGCTTTTGAGTTCTCCTGGTCCTACTACTATTACCTCTTGCTGTCAAATGCATGTTCACCCACTTTCTCTGAAGGTCAAAACTCCAGTTGTTATTCCAATCACATGGCATGGAAATGTCTACTAGCTATGATGGCTCTGCATCATGATACCTTCAGTATCAGAGAACTCTAAATAGCAATTGATGGGTACCATGAGTGGGAGTGTGCTTTGAGCCCATGTCCTCCATGTGGACTACCCATAGGCATTTGTTTGACCACTATGAGCAGAATGAAAAACTCCCCTCTGTTCTGTGTAACTAGGAAACTTAGGAAAGACATTCCCAGAAGCCATCAGAGCAAAGTCTAGTTTCCTGTGATTTGTAAAGCCAGTCTAGCTAAACATACTGGGGCCTCATGTAAGGTTTTATTTTCTTTTTAGTCTAGGTCAGATGCAGCCAATGCGATGCCATCTGGACACTTTGGACTACAACTCCCATCAGCCCCACCTAGAATGGTCGATGCTCAGGGATAATTAAAGTTGCATTCCACAAACATCTGAAGAGCACCACATTGGCAGCACTTGACCTAAGCTTTTCATCCAGTGTTTCCCTGTTTGCTATATTATGGTGGGCGCTGTATTATGAAGTCTAAATAAATCCATCATGTAAATGTATGCATGTTTCACTGCATATAGAATTTGCATTTCCTCATTAAAAAATTGGTTTGCTCTTAGGCCTGTTGATCATCACTGCAGATATGTTGGGAGAACCTACATCTGTTTGCACTCACGCTCAACGGTGCTTGCAGTCAAAGATTAGAGAAAATCAACAGTCACTGTGTGTGTGTGTGTGTGTGTTGCCCATTCTCTTCTCACACAGAATCCTGGACCAAAGCACACAGCTCTCTCCTTCTCCAAAGCTTTTCCTGTATCCTTCTTTAACTCCTCAGACAGAGTTTCTCTGAAGTCCATAGCTAATGCCTGTGGTAAGCGCAAAGCAGAGCTCACCCTGAAGGAGCTATGAGCAAGTTCTCCATAATTGTTAACACAAGTTTGGGAGACCAAAGGGGTTTGGCATCAAACCAACCCAGCCAGCTCCCATTGAAATTCATGTGGATTTCACTTATACAGAAATCTCAGCTGTGCACCATTATTCTTATCGCAACCATCTTGCATTGGGTCCATTGCTCAATTGAATGAATGCCTGGTGTGGGACTCAACTTAACGAAGAACCAGTGGTGATGGGTGCTCATAGGAACTGGTAGGGCAGAAGGCAGGGAGATTTTCCCATCCCTAAGCCTTTCCTAAGTAATGTCCTTAGGAAAGAAGGTGAGGTGTTGTCATCTTCCTTGCCAATTCCTTCTATAATGAAGATGGAAGCAAATAATTTGTTCAGTTTCTCTGTAACAGCTCTGTCTTTAAGGACACTTTTTCATATCTAATATTCTAATGGACCCACTGGCTATCTGGCAGACTTCCCTCAGCTGCTATACTTCAATCAATTTTTAATATTAGCTTTGTGTCTTCAGCTTACCACTTCTCATAGTGTCGTTTGGCAATCTTTCTTTTTCTTTTTTAGATTAATTTTGCCACAGCTTCTTTTGTGAATGTTTTAAAGCTGTCTTCCCACTGAAGAAAGGATTGTAGCTCAGGGGTAGAGCATGTATCTAGAGTTGGGAGAGGCCCCTATCTGAAATTCTGGACAGCCTCTGTTACGTATAATTATGTAAGTGACACTGAAAATGGAAAATGCCTGTGTATTGTTGAATAGGATTTAACTGGAAGATTCCCTTGAAGAACAGCTAGAAGAGCTCTCTCAGTCCCTTTAATGGTTGATAATTAACTGTTGTTGTTCTCTAGTAGCTAACTTGCGAGTGTTTAACCTTAGATCAGGTGACAAAGGTATTTGGTTGCAAATCTCTATTTTGAAAGGAAGTTGCCTTTAGTCTTTTTTCCTCAGGCTCTGTGTAAGTAAGCATGTAAATGATACATCCAAATTACCCATACAAGGCTTGAGGTGAGTAGAAGGTACCATCTGTAAACAGAAGTGTACTTTTGAATCCATCCATCTCTCTCTTTCTCTAAATAGAACTTTTAAAATGACTGTTCTCCAAATGTCTATTATGTCTACAAATTCAATGGCTAATACACAACCCTTGCTTAACAAACAAGAACAGACTGGAAATTACTCACTTGTGGAAGCACTTTTCTGTAATCCATTTTGCAAATGTTTGAGCTTTTTTTGTTTTTGTTTTTGTTTTTGCCAAAAGAGAGAATTTAAGAATTACTTATTGGTGCCAATCACAAAAGCAACCTTGGAACCCATAGGAGATGGTTGTCATGATCCAGCAGCTCCTTGAACTGTGTGAGGCACAATGCATGTGGAGCTGCATTCTCCATTTATGGTCATGGAAGTTACGTCTTCATGGGCACCTTCCTCTTCGAAGGCCTTGAGTTGCCTGAGGTGAGGGAAGACATCCTTATGGACCTGTAACTAGCATGGCCAATGGTCAGGGGTGATGGGGGTTGGAGCTCAGCTACATTTCAAGGACATCAGGTTGCATCTTCCTGTTTTAGAGCTTTCATTCATAACCAAGAAAATGAACAATTTGCTTTTAGAAAAGTTGGTAGGGCACATAGGAGGCACCTCCTAGGGGCTGGGGTCCCTTTGGCTCCCCCAATAAAAAATTTGAGGGTGGCAAAAAACAAAAACAAAATCTAGTTGATGGGCATTGCCATTCAAATGGTGTGCATGTGCCACGTCTTGTGATCGATTATGCAAGGTGGGGCTTACCTGGGTCCCCTAATATTTAATTCAAGTTGGCATCTCTGGTAGAGCACAAGACTCTTAATCTCAGGGTTTTGGGTTTGAGCCCCACCTTGAGCAAAGGTGGACTGGATGATCTGCGTGGTCCCTTCCAACTCTACAATTCTATGAAAGTTGAGCTTCTCATGAATTCAGTAGTGTTAAGAGCAATTCTCCTCCCATAGGTTACAGCTGACTGCTGAGTAATTATCTCCCCAATGTCAGCCATAAAATAATTAAATAGTTCAGTGAGGTTTTGCCCCATCTTTAGTTGACCTGATCAAGCCCCCCCACCCCACCCCCGGTCTCCTAAATAAATATCTTATTGTTATATACATCCATGGTGATAAGCAACTCACAAAACAATGAATACCAAATATATAAATTCAGCCTACATGGACTTTGTGTCAATGAGTAAAACAAAACACAGAAACAAAAACTACAAGACAATCAGAGCTCAGCATAGGTCAACAATCAAGACTATGTGTATTCAATTAACGATATCTGGAAATATGAATAGATCCTAGACTAAATGAAAATTTATTATGCATAGATGAAGCAAATATAGTTATTTGAAGCAAGTAGCATATTGTTTCACCTTCTTAATTCCCCCCTCTCTCCCCCTACATTTTTTATGGGGGGGTCGGTTTACATTCACACAATCTTCTTTTGGGGAAATTCACTCAAATCTAACAGACAGCAAAATATCTAAAATTGGAAATTATCTAGGTTCTGCATCTTTGCTCAAAAAAGAGGAAAGGAACAGAAACTGCTCCTTTACCCTCAATGACGATAAATTATGCCACTTAACAATGGATAGCACTTCCCTACGATACAGACCTATTGTGAGCTAGTTTTGGGTTGACAGAACAGCCGGAGAGGTGAGGCAAGTCAAAGACCAGGCTTCATTGGGCAAAGATGACCATTTGTTTGTTAACGGCTTCTCTGGAACAATCGATCATTTCTGAAAACAAAGCCTCCATGCATGACGTATATTTATCTATTTCCTCTATCTGTGTTCCTTTTTCCATCAGTACAAGTCTAGGCTTTGGAACTCTTTTGATGCAGTGAGCACATTGCACAGTTCTGGAAAAGTAAGGTAGATGGACTTTATCTTCCCCTTTCCATTTCTTTCTTTCTTTCTTTCTTTCTTTCTTTCTTTCTTTCTTTCTAGATGCTTTGTACTCTGAAATACAGAAGCTTCATCCCCTATAATTGACAGTATACATGCAAATCACAAAATGCAGAAATTGTATTTTATTATTTTTTGTAGTCAGATGGTTGAGGAATTTGATATGAAAAAATTCCAATATAGACTGGCATGCTGCACACCTTCAGCTCTAAGGTGTGGATCAGAACATAGTTTCACACTTCTCAGAATGTTGAAATGCAGATCAGATCAGAAAAAAAAGTTTTTAAATGCACTCCTGGAGAAAAAATACATAAGTTAATATTTTAAGAGAAGATATGTTCAATGGTATGTATTTAGGTGCAAATGTACATGTTTATATTTAATAATAATAACATCGTTATCATTTGTACACCACCCATCTGACTAGGTTGCCCCAGCTGCTCTGGGCAGCTTCCAACATATATAAAAACCTAATTTGCAAATTAATGTAGAAACAGGATAAGTTGTGAATTCCTGTCCCAAATCTGGCTGCAGTCACCCCTGAGATCCTGGGGTTGATGCCTCTTGACTGCATCAGAGGTGTAAGGAATGGCTGGGTTGTTCATAGCATTGCTTAGAAAAATTTCCCAGTCAGTGGAACTGAAAATTGCAGAGTTATTTACAGGTCTTGCAACAAATGATGGCAAGCAGTCAAACCTTCATTGTGGCAGAGCGGAGAATTGAGCTATGCAAGGTCTTTAGCTGGTGTGTGGCTGTTGTTCAGCTGGAGGTCCAAAGTTCAAACTTCAATCCTCTCTACTGTTAGTGGATACGATTTTTTTCAGTACTTTATTGAGAAGCCATTTGATAGCAGCTGAGATCAGCCACAGCGATTTGCTCAGGGAGGAGGGGAGAGAGAAATTCCAGAGTTAAGAAAATGAAAAGGACATCTCACAGTTGAAGCTGCAGGTTAAGCATGGAGCATGTTCAGATCCTACCAGATTTCATTTAGCAAAGGTGATATCTAGACAGAAGCCCCCTGTAGTCAAAGATAATGTTTGAATAACTTGGCAAGTGCAGCCTATGAAACCTGATCTAGGTCAAGCGGCTGGTGAACAAGGTGGAAACCATTTGACTATCTCGAAATATTATGAACACTCTCTCAAGCTTGTTGAAAATAGCAGATATGGCACCTCTGTACGATAACAGAGGCATTGAAGCAGACTTGCTGTGTCCATCATAGTTATGAACTTGATAAATAGTGGAGAACCTTCATTGTTTATAGCCAAGACACCCCAAGAAAACCCATATTGGCCCATGCAAGCATAGAAAGTACATTCAAACCATAGTGTCCATATGAACAAATGTCCCTTAATCACATTCCAATTCAGCTATTTAGTGCAGGGAGGCTCCAATGCATGAGCAAATGCCGCCTGTTCACATGGGTTATTCTATTTATTAGGGGAAACAGGACATGCACACTATGAGCCGACTCCTCCACTGAAGTCAAAGCAGGAACCCTATGCATGCACAGGAGCAGACCTAGGGCTTCAGTTCTGGGTGAAAAGCAGCCAACGTAACCTAAGGACACAAGAGGAGCCCTGATGGATCAGACCCTGAATGCGCATGTAGTCAAGCATTCTTTTCTCTTTTCCTGCGAGTGGAGCATAAGAGTGCTTTCCCCACGTGTGATTCCTAGCAACCCATAAAACATAGCCGCTGATACCCTTCTTTTCCGTGAATTTGTCTAATACTCTTTTTAAGGCCACCCAAGTTGGTCATCACCAGCACTGTGAGGACACAGTGTCATTCTGAGGGAGCAGTTCTGGAGATGAACTATGATGGTCACCACCCAGCATTCCCTGTAGAAAGGGATGCCATGGCTTGTAAGCTCTTTCTCCTCCACCCCTTCCAAGTCACTGGCATTCTCCGTCTCTCATCACCACCTTGAATGAAATGGTGACATTGGGAAGCTCATTCCAGGAAGCCTTGAATGGAAAAAAAAATCTCCCACCCCCAAAACAGGAAGAAAAAATGAGAAGTATAAGCATTGGCATAGGGTTATAAATTTCATTCCACGAGGGCATGCTATCTGCAGTTTTTCATAAGCACTTCTTGAGAAAAATAAATTTAAACACCAATCTGCTACTGACTAATTGGAAACAACATTTTAATCTTTTTTATTTTATTTTATTTAAATCTAATCAATTCATCCATTAAATGTTGCAGTCATGTTTATTTATTTTTTAAGTTGCCCTTTAGCATGTGAGAGGATATCATTTCAAATAAATAAATGAATGAACATGCCCTGGTAACCCCAGGTGCCACCTACAGGGGTGCATGTTCAGTGCCTCAGACTTAACCAAAGCGCATAGGTAGTCCCAAAGGCTGCTGTTGTCTATATATTAGTTAAGTGCACAAAGTAATTATAGTCCTTGGTCATTATGAGCAGAGCAGCAAAAGACCCCAATGTGCCTCTTGGAGTTTGCCTACACATAGTCCCGGCCACATACTTTGCATCAGTGAGTTTTCACTGAAATTTTTTGCAAAGAAAATGCTAATGGCATGGAGTGCTGGTTGTTCTTGGTGGCCTCCCTTACGACAGTTCATCCCAGCAAACTCCTAAATGCTCAAAAGCTGCTCTGCATTTCAGACGAAGCATCGTGGTGTCATTTCTCCAGACTGGTCTCTGGAGGATTTCAGAATGCATCGTGAAATAAAAACAGCTGGAAGGGGAAACTTGTAGTACTAGGATAGGTGCCATATAGCAATTAGCAGGCAGAAGTTTTGATCTGGAAAATCACATTTGTTTTAATTGCTCCACTGTTGTGTTCATAAAGAATTTGGCTCACTCTACTCCCTTCTCTTGTCTCCCTTATTAGATATCCTATTTAGCAATGGAACAATGTAGACATTACTCCCTTTGTTCCAGGTTTTTCATTGCTCTAAACGGAACGACAGATAAATGTTCTACAAGGAAGATGGCATATAAATATTTATTGTAGCCTTAACAGATTGTTTTGTAATCCATCTTGATTGCTTAGCACATCATTCACCCAGATATTGCATTTAATCTGCAGTATAATGAGTGACAGCCTCTTACCTGAGAGTCTCGTAAAGCTACTTAAATAAATTCTGAAATGACTTTCTTTTTTTTCCCTTCCCAAGTTTGGCCAACCCCAAAATTTTATCTTGTTAGTGACTGCCTCATAAGAGGGTGGAGTAATAGAAGACTTGTAATTTGTACAGAATTCAAGGTGCTAGCTCCCTTCCACCTAACAAAATATTTCTGGGTTGAGGGATTTCTCTCTTTACACACACACACACACACACACACACACACACGTATCCAAGTATGGTTCCCAACAGATGGCATATTCCCTACAGGATGGCAAGGTGCTTATCATAAAAAATGAAAACAAGACAACAAAAAAGGCATAGATTTCCAGAACATTTGCATAGGCTAATGTTCATGTATATTTACATGCCAATTTAGAAATGATTACTATAATTTATATAGACATGCAATTCATCTCACCATAGTGAGGGAGACGGTGACCAGGTGAGCTATGGGCCTTCCAGGAGTGGGAGAGAAACTTGGTTCAATTTGCCTTTGAAGACAGGCCTGCCACATTTGTAATTTCTACAATACATGAACCAAAACACAGCTAGCCTTCAGAACTCACACTTCACTAAACTTTGCAAGCAGTCAAGTGATATAATGATGCACATACTAGGCAATGGGGGTAAAGTGTGCCTAGAAATATGTATATTAGGAGGGAGAACATATAAAAAATGCACTATGTCAGGAGATATGAGGAGAAATTCTCACTCTAAGATTCACCTCTTTACTCTGGCTTTTTAAACTTGAGGTGTATATTTTTAGGATTCACCTCATTTTTTTGTGATTGCAAGCTGTTTTAAACTGTTTTTAATATTGTGTTTAATGTTGTGACCCACCCTGGGACTTTTGGGTGAAGAGAGGGCAATAAAGAAATAAATAATACTGATGAATTTTCATGGGGTCTTCTTTTTTAAGTGACAAGCTGATGTGGAAATGTGGAGAACTGAACTTAAAGATTAGAAAAATAGGAAACTGAAAATGACTGCTCCAGTTAATGATGATGATGATGATTAATAATAATAATAATAATTCAACTTATTATTTATTAAGCTTATTAATAGCTTTTTATTTATGCAAATGTAGCTCAAAGCAATCAATAAAATCAGCTCAATAATAAAAGTAGCTCAAAGCAATGAATAAAATCAGCTTTAAACTAAAACAAAATAAAATCTAATACAGTCTAACTAGTCATGAAATTAAAAGACGCCTGCTTCTTTGGAGAAAAGCAATGACAAACCTAGACAGCATCTTTAAAAGCAGATATATCACCTTGCCAACAAAGGTCCATATAGTTAAAGCTATGGTTTTCCCAGTAGTGTTGTATGGAAGTGAGAGCTGGACCATAAAGAAGGCTGATCGCCGAAGAATTGATACTTTTGAATTATGGTGCTGGAGGAGACTCTTGAGAGTCCCATGGACTGCAAGAAGATCAAAACTATCCATTCTTAAGGAAATCAGCCCTGAGTGCTCACTGGAAGGACAGATCGTGAAGCTGAGGCTCCAATACTTTGGCCACCTCATGAGAAGAGAAGACTCCCTGGAAAAGACCCTGATGTTGGGAAAGATGGATGGCAGAAGGAGAAGGGGACAACAGAGGACGAGATGGTTGGACAGTGTTGTCGAAGCTACCAGCATGAGTTTGACTAAACTGTGAGAGGCAGTGGAAGACAGGAGTGCCTGGCGTGCTCTGGTCCATGAGGTCACGAAGAGTCGGACACAACTAAACGACTAAACAACAACAACATTGATGGGCAACTTTGAGCCCCCTGCAGGCCTCCCTTCTTAGGGTCCTTTATCTTTAAACTAGACATGGAGTACACAGCCTTTCAAACATATAGGTACCTAAATGGGAAGAGGGACTTGAGTCTTGACCTGGAACCAAGGATTACCCGTCATGCCTTCCTCTTCCCATCTGCCAGACCTGCAGCTTTCTGGGATAGCAGTAGACTTGGCAGAGGTGCACATGGGACTTCGTGTGCCAAAACTGGCACCAGTCAATTGGAAACAAATGAAGAAAATGAACACCGAATCTTGGCTATGCCTTTTCATGTTTGAAGGAATCACTTCAGGTATAATAAACTTGAAGGGTTACTTCAGGCATACAAAAAATGGTTTTTAAGGATTCGTATGAGTTCTGGGGAAAGCTCCAGCAATGAGGTGCTAATTAGATTTCCATTTGCTAATTAGATTTCCAGTTGTGAAGTTACCTTCCTCCATGCCCTCCTTGCAACAAAAATATTATTTTTCTTCATAAATCCCATGTGGGAAACACATTGAAGGTTTGATAAATAAATTATTCAAGATACATAACATTTCCCCCTCTGTATAAACCAGGGAAGTGACAAGTTAGTGTTTTGGTTTTCTTAAAACTGTAAGCCCTCCCTTTTTATTTGAACATTTGCAGTTACATCTTGTCAAAGCCTACATGGCTACCTAGCAAATGGATTTGTGTGCTCAAAATGTAGAAAGACAGAAACTAAGTAAAGCAGACTTTTATTAACCTAACATTTCAGAAAGAAATATTATTATGATGGGCATTCTTCTATCAATATAAAATACTAATGTTTTACAATTCAAGCCTATGCATATATGCTGAGAAGTAACCCTACTGAGTCCAATAGCACCTTAACACCCCAAGACCCGCCAGAACTGTGTCTAGGATTTCAGACTTGCATTTCCAAAGAACTTTCACCACAATGAAATTACCCATGACTTTTGCACACTGCAGAGACTGATGGGGAAAGTCCTAGATCATGGAGTGAGAATCTGTGGCCCTCCAGATATAGGGTTCCATTTCTCCCAAATGGAACGTCCCGCAGGAATTTTGAAGATAAGGCAAAGCACAAAATGTGAAAGGTTTGGGGCAGCAGATGTCCAGCTATCAAGTGTCACCCAGACTTGTTTTCTTTATTTCTCTTATCTGCCTTGAGTTCATAAAGTGCAATCTATGAAAGAACTGAAATTAATTTGCAAAACAAGGTGCACGAGAGAGAATGATCGAGAGAGAGAAAGAGCAGCAATCCAAGCTCCATATTTTACTTATTTGAAAAGTTTCCAGCTTTTTTGGCAAACTAGTGCTCTCGATTCAAGAAGGCTCATAATGGGCAATTTGCATTTCTTCATTGCAGTGTTATACAACAAACTGGAAACATGTGTCAAAAGAAATTGGCCTGCATCAAAGAAAGGGCTGCAAAATTAAGACGTTTTATTTTCTTATAATACACACACACACAGAGACACACACACACAAAACATGACCTTTTCTCAAGACAACACAGCCAAAGGGCATCCAAAATTTAAGGAAAGGGGAAAAAAAGAGAAAATACTTTCCATTTGAAATAATTAATATGTTTTGGTGGATTTTCCCAGTTTTTGTGGTTTTGTCATACAACATACTTCCAAAGAACTCTGTTGAACATGCATATTTTGGACGGAGTTCTTTCTGCTTATGTGTAGCAGCTACCAACAGCTGTCTCTGCTTTAAAAGTAAAGGGATAAAGTTTCATCACTGCCCTTAGTCAACAGAAAGAATTAGTGTTATGTTAAATGGGCCTGAATGTTTTTATAAAAAAAAAATGGCTTTGAGCAATGGCAGCTGGAGCCAGAAACTTATGTGCATGTGTACACACACACACACACACACACCCCTCAGAGCTTTTCATCCAGGCCCCAGAAAACCAAAGCTTTGCTTAAAGAGTTGATAAAGGCTCACTGACCAAAGACTGTTTCAGATGCCAAGGATATCTTATTATTTGAGGCACCAACTCATGTCTAAAAGATCCAGCTAATCAGGATTTCAAATCCAAATAAGTGGTATTTAGAGTATGTTCATCAGACCAGCTGATTGCTGCATGATTTATAACTGGAAACACCACAAATGGGTCTTACGCTTTCCCACACTTAATCACATGACCGCAACTGTGCTCCATTCCCAGATTTCTTAGTTTCAGTCTTAGCATCTCATCAGATAGGATGCTTCAGACTTTTTTTATCACATTTGGATCCCAAATGTTTTTGCCCTGAGCTTGGACCTACCAAACGGCGTGAATTCTGAATGTTTGGAACAGAGGAACAGAGGAAGTTGCTTTTTACTAAGTCAACCCATTGGTCTACCTTGCTCAGTATTGTCTACACTGAGTGACAGTGGCTCTCTGGGATTTCAGACAGAGATCCCTCCTAGCTCTACCTGGAAATGCTAGGGATTGAACCTTCTGCATGAAAAACAGGTGCTCTATCGTTGAGCTATAGCCCCTCCCTATTTACGTTGCAGAAGCTAAAAGATGTGCAAACTGCTCTCATCACCCTCAGAGCTATGATACTTTGCTGGTCTCCCTCTCCTTCTGTGCTGATGCACAGACTAGGATGGAGGAGACCTGGGTTTGAATCACCCTTCAGATGGAATACATCCCTGAGTGACTTAGTGAAGTTACCATCTCTCAACCTCCCCTACTTTACAAGTTGTCATAAAATTGCAGGAGGAAGAACCTTTGGGAAAGGGTCTTAATTCAGTGGTAGAGCACCTGTTTTGCATTCAGAAGGTCCCAGATTTGATCCCTGGAATCGCCAGGTAGGGCTGGGAATATCCTCTGAAACTCAAGAGAGTTGTGAACAGTCAGTGTGTGTAGATGGAGCAAGGGTCTCACTGAGCATAAGACAGCTTCCTACATCCCTATATTTATGTGTCTATCACATTGAGCTCACTGGTGGAAGGGTAAAATAAAGAATGTGTGTGTGTTTTAAGTCCTTTGACATTTCTTGGCATTTCGCTGATGTACGAATCTTTACATTCACCTAGAATTTCATTGGAGGTGAAATTTGGTAGTGACATGGACATGATATTATAGAGATGCCTTCTAGTTCTAGATCACTGTTCTTCAACCTTTGGTAACCAGATGTTGCTTTCCTACAACTCTGATCATCATGACCCAATTTAGCCAGTGGTTGGGGATGATGGGAGTTGTAGTCCAACATTATCAGGGGACCCGAGTTTGAAGAACACTGTTCTAGATCATGGGATGAATTCCAAATGATGGTAAAAATCATACCAGGGCATTGCTGCTGTGATTTGGCAATGGCTAGCAGCTAGACCCCAACCCATCTGTGCACACAATTCCCTGAAATAAAATCAATTATGGCTCCTTTAATTAAGAGTACAATCGGATTTGAAACAGTCTCATGGGCTACTTGTTGAAGCGATAAACAGATGCATTGCACAGGCATTGTTCACCCATTTTCCCTGTCTAGTACTTTGGCAAGAATGAAATCTTGACAATCAATGCTATCTGGAGCCATTATCTTTGCTCTACCTTCTATAACACAAGCTGGAGATGGGAGTCTCAATATAAAATTACCCTATGTTCAATTTAATTGGCCTCTATGGAGCGGTCAAGCATGGTCTCAAGTATCTAGTGTTACATCATGTGCAATGAGAAAGCAAGGAGGCATTCAACTGAAATTGGGAGACGCTGATGAATCGGGTGACAGGTCACCTCATATCTCTCCCCTCCCTCGCAGGAGAGACATTCCTCATCTCATTTCTCCAGTTTGCCATGTGCCACTTTGCTGCTGTTTAACACAGGCTACCAGAAATGCAGAATAATGAGCCTAAGTTTATAGGGGAAAGCTGAGAAGCTGATTTATTTATGTTGTGTGAGCTGCAGTGTTAGCATCAGCAGAGCCCCGCAGGAGATTGTACCTGCATATGTTTCTAACCTTTAGGATCCCAGGTTTCTTTCAGGACTCAAAATCACATCTTTTCTCCCCACTCCAACGATTTCAGATTGTTTTGAAAAGAATTCCCCCCCACAACTGTATTTTTAGAGTGGATCCATGATCAGCACCATCCATTTATTTATATGTCACTTTTCCACAAAACTCCATCCAAAGTGGCTCACAGAATATCAAATGAACTATAACAATGCAAAAAAGAATATTAGAAAAATGTGAAATAATCAATAATCCTAACAGTATATCAAAATACAAATAGCTGTTCCACCATGCGCACCAAATGCGGCCCTACGGCTGGAGACTGGCCTCCTCTCCGTCGAAACCCGAACCTGGTTAAGAACATTTAACTATTGGCTTCGCTTAAATTTAAACCCATCCGGACTACTACCTCTAGTAGCACGAGATGCTCATAGAAGTCGGTGGTCCAAAGTAGTGCATCAAAAACTACTTATATGTGGCCTCCAAGCACAGCATCTCCTGAAAATGGGTCTCCCCAAGGCAAAAACTATTGTTGACCAGCGCATGAAGGATATTGAGCAGCAGAATAATCTGGCCTATATTAAGAAATTTAGTGCTTGGTACGCTTATCTGCCCCCCTCCCACTTTGATTTTCGGGCACCTTATTTGTCTACCTTAACCATTCCAAAACTCAGGCAGGCCTTTACACTGGCCAGACTAAATATGTTACCCTCAGCTGTTCTTGAAGGTAGATATCAAAAAATTTCATTCGAGAACCGGCTCTGCCCCTGTGGAGCTGGCTACGTAGAGACTGTGTCACACGTTCTCTTGTCTTGCTCCCTATATAAAGATCTCAGGGACGAGACCATCACGCCGCTCCTATCTGCCATCCCGGGCCACTCTTGTGAAGCCAAACTGTTCTCACTCCTAGCCGACCAGAACAGCTCGACAACAGAGAAGGTTGCCAAATTTATCGAGAGAGCAATGAGACTGAGAGCTGCTATCTGAATGACATTAGTGTCGTCACCTGGATTCCTCGCCTAGGATCTTATTATTATTATCATTATGTTTTACTACTATTATTTTATTACCTCTGCCAAGTTTTAAGTATTGAGATTATTTATCCACTATTTGACTATTGATTCAAAACCCTAAAATGTATTTTATATAATTGACTTTTTATTTCTATTCTTTGTATATCGTATTGTTGTTTTATTGCTATGGCCGATGGCTGACGCAAATAAAGATTCATTCATTCATTCATTCAAAATACAAATACAAAAAAATCCATACAACACTGTAAGAAACAATGCAAGCAAGCCGACCTAATTGAAAAGCTTAAAACTAAATTAAACAGGAGAGAGAATGATGCGAAACACAGAAATTAAATTGGATCACCAACAGTTGTGTTGTATTTGCAGGCATCAGGATGGAGATGGCTCACTACAGAGAGATCGTTTTTTCCAATTTCCTTACTGTGACCATATTGTGGGCTCCAGCATCTCCTAGATGCAGTTATTTAATCTTGCACTGGTCTTGCTCTTTCGGCTGCTGTGTATAGGGCTGGCAAATGCCCTTTCTGTTTGTTTCGGTGTAGGTACAGAAAATCTGCTTGAGTTTCTTCTCTGTACACTTCAATGGAGAAACAGCTCCCATCGAAGAAGAAGAAGAAGAAGAAGAAGAAGAAGAAGAAGAAGAAGAAGACCTCTTGCAACCACAAAATTGCTGGATTGAGCCTAGGATTGCCGCTTTGGTTTTGTTTGTTTGTTTCTCCTGCTCTTGCATCTTTAACATTAATTCAACGCATGGAAGTTAAGTAGGCAAAGCTTTTTCCATCACTTATCTCAACACTAGTGAAGACTTTCCCAGCTTACATTTCGGGTTTCTGATAAATGTGTGGCCAAAAGAAAAAGAAAAAAAGAAAAATAGTTGGGTCATGTGTGTACACTTCCTTAAAGAACTGCAAGACCTTGATTGAATCTTATTGAATAAGTTTATATTGCATTGCAAATGAGGGAGAAATATTCATTAGGGAATTATGCTTATTTTTGGTGCACGTTGAAAAGCATAATTGAGTTCAGCATAGTTAAAACGCACAGGCATGCAACAATTGAGAGAAAACTGTGCACAGAATTATAGTTAAAGTTTATATTACATACAGGTACACGTACTTTGGAATTTATACTATATTAATGCAAAGGAAAGCACTACTACTCTTGCTATTACTATTAAGCATAGTAACAATACAGCTGAATGGCAAACTCTGTCTCCAGCAGGTCAAAACGTCATACTAGGAAAATAAAAGTTCTGGTTTACAATGTCTCCCTTTTCACTTTCACAATCATGTCTCCATTTTATTAACCAGCAGGCCTGGATTTGCAATTTCTCAGGTTTATGGTACCAGATACAAACTGGTATCTGTGAAATAAAGCATTTTATCCCCAAGCATGCCTAATGGTGGAGCGCAGATGGGTTGTAAAAGATTTTAAAACAGATCTCTTTCAAGGATATTATACTACCAAAGTTGTCCGTAGACTTTATAGCAGCCAGTTCCCAAGCTCCCATGCACTGGCCAACTAAGACTCAAACAACATATAATGTTAATCACATGTAGACACACTTCAGGAGCTGCTCTCTACCAGGAGACCAGCACACGAAGGGGGGAGTGAGAGGGCTGTTAACCCTCTCTTCTCTAATGCTTTTCCATCTCTAAATGCCCTTCCCCCAAGTTGCTCTTGGTGACATGGAAGAAAAGAAATTGGCATGCCAAAAGTAGTGAACTTTTGTTGTGGTCAATCAAAGAAGGGAAGGGGGGCAAAATCATTTTTGTTCACAATTTAATGAGAAACTACACTTTCCAAAATGATATGTGAACCAAACACACACTCATCCTTCGAGATTCACACTTCTCTGAATTTTTGAAACAGTTTTGCCTGTATTGGGAGGAAGCGTGTATAGATATTCATACAACAGTGTAAATGAGACGCATAGGTGCATTGCACATGGGGAAATGGCTTGCAAAAATGTGCACGTTGGCCCCAATGGCATGCAAAAAAAAAAAAGGATATATAAAGAGAAAGTTGCACTACAATGCTGATGGATTTCCAGGAGGATTTCTTTTTTTAAATTGCAAATTGCCACAGAAATATGGAGAACTGAATTTGGGATTGGGAGCATGAGAAGCTGAAATTGAAAGGTTAGGCCGTCCCTAATTCACAGGTGAAATAGTGAAGGTGAACACACACACCTCCCTAGTCTCAATTTGAGACCAAAGCTTGGGTAGCTACATTAAATATAAGAGGAAAACGTCAGGGGAAGTATGCTCCCCAACAAACACACACTCACACACACACACACTCATGAAGCTTAAGCACACAAAAAGTGCCCTGCAGGATCATGCCAGTGTCCCATTCCAGCCCAGCATTCTGTTCTCACAGTGGCCAATCAAATAACCACTGGAAGCCCAACCAGGAGGACCTGAGTGAAACAGCTTGTGATTCCCAGAAACTGGTATTCAGAAGCATACTGCCTCTGACAGTGAAGGCAGACCATATCCATTTTGGCTAGTAGCCATTGATAGTCTTATCCTCCATGAATTTGTCTAATCCTCTTTTCAAGCCCTCCAAGTTGGTGGCCATCACTACCTCTGGTGGGAACCGATTCCGTGGCTTAATTATGCGCTGTATGAAGAAGGACTTGTGGCAGAAGGCTTACTCTTCTCAGAATATATTATGCGCATTAAGCAAACCAGCTCACTTAGCATAGCTTATTCTGAATCTGAGCACCAAACCCAGCAATATTTATGTATATTGGCGCAAAGCAAGTCTGGTCCTGGAAGAAACAATGCAGATCTAAGTAACTGGAAGCCTCTGCAGAGCTATATATCCACTCAAGTTTGAACATATTTCTTGCACATTCAAACCAACTGATAAAAGTTATATTGGTCCCTTGCTAGCTAACCCATACTAAATGTTATTGCTTCACATGCCATGAATTCTAAAGCACTTTCTAATGGAGATATTATTTTTAAAGAGACAGGATGATCTATTGGTAAGGGACTGTTTTGTCACCCAAAATCACTTTTTCGCCTTCCTCCAGTGCTATAATATTCAGAGATTGTGCACTGCCATAAGTCTGGCTCCTACTGAAGTCGAAATAATAATTTTGGAACTGCAGAGCGAGCACAGAATTTTGTATAGCCTTTATCATGACAAACTGGATGGGGAAGAGTTTTGTAGTTGTTTTGTAATTTAAAACCTGCTCTGTCCACATTCAAAATAGCTGACAAACTATTATTACTATTGCAATTACTATTACTATTTCACTCTATTTCTGATGTTCAGGTTGGGAATATTGTTAGATGTGTAGCAAAAAAAAAAAAAAAAAGCACCACACACAGATACAACAGAGACTCGGAGGAACTATAAGGTTAGGGCTGGTGAAAGCAACTCTGTCCCCTGTGTTAGAGATGTCAAGGGTCCTTCCCAAGCAAGGCATTATGGGAGGGGTGGACCCCAAAGTTGCCTGAATGACTGCTGCTTTACCACAGCAGCAGCAAATACTATTTAAAGCAGAAGGTGGGGAACCTTTTTTCAGTCTATTCTATGTCAACGTCCAGGGGCCATTGTCAAACGCTGTCTTACTATCATAAAGTTCTTCCTAAGTTCTTTCAACTGTTCCTCACAGGGTTTGGTTTCTAGAGAACTCCAGGAGGATATTTCCTGGATCAGACCATCCTCAAGTCAATGCAGCTCAGCATTTTCTTTCCAACGGCACCAAGCCACATAAGCTCAAAAGCAAAATAGGGCATTTTTGTTTGTTTGAGTCTTTATCTTCCTTCATTTAAATATTCTTAGGGCAGTTCATACCATCAAGCCAGCACTAGCAATGGGACAACATTCGCCCCCACACCTGAGAAAGCAAATTAGCAATACAGGTTGTCTCCAACTGAGTCTACTCAGAGCAGACACATTGAAATTGATAGGCCTGCATTAAGTCATGTGCATTCATTTCTCTGGGTCTAACTCTGAATGCCACTCAGTGAACTCATGGCATATACATTTCAACCCTCCAAAAGAGGAGAATCCCTAGTGGTGGTTGTGGTGTGCTGAGAAGGAACATCCAGGAAGGTCACTCTCCCCCACCCTCAGCATCTCCCACCTGGGGCAGCTGCCTCCTCCTGCCTAATGGTAGGGCCTACCCTATCCCCAGTCCATATACTCACCTGTGTCCATGTTGTTGGAGAATAGGCTGGACAGAATTTCTGGAGCTTGGTGACTCTTCAGTGGTTCAGTGGTATTCTTATGGGGAACTGATGGCCCTCCAGATGTTGCTGAACTCCAACCAGTCCCAACCAGCATGGTCGATGGCCAGGGTTGACTGGAGCTGCAGTCCAGCAAACCTCTGGAAGATGCCAGCTTCTCCATCCAATTTTAAAAATTATTATTATTATTATTATTATTATTATTATTATTATTAACTATTATACCATCTCATTTGAAAACTGATGCATCTCCTTTTAAACAAAAAAGGCAACAGGGTGTGTGTCACCATTTGCATGCCTTCGTCATTCTTAAATTGTTAAAAATGGCCCTTTCCTGCCATTTTTTAAAAGAAGCATTCCCTGTCATTTTTTGCCCGTAATTTGTATGAAGTACTTAACATTCAGAACAGATCCTTTGTAACCTTTTGCCTAAGTTCCTCCCCCCCCCCGGCTTTCAAAAATAGAAGAAGTGGGGAGGGGGGAACCCACCAAGCGCCTTTAAGTATCTCAGGCCTGGCTTCCTTCAATATACAGGCTGTAAATGTTTTACTTTGATTTGAGATACATGACAATAAATTAGGGGGTATTTATCAAAGCCGCTTTGTTGCATTGCTGACAAAGGCGGCTTTTTGCATAAATTACTGCATTATACAAATACACTTAGCTGAATCTAGTTTCTTTGATGTTGGTGAAGGAGATTTACGTTCAGCCGAGTTTTTTATTTATCTGCCCTATTCACCTCAACAAGAGCCGGACATATTCCTCAATTAGTTCCATACTTCTAGAAATGACATATATATCTCACATCTTAGAAACAAAGAAATTTAACCACCATCAAAAATAGGGGGTGGGGGTGGAAATCACACATGCCCCCGTGAGTAAAAGGGGGGGGGGACTACTGTACACCATAAAGAGTAAATATTTAGTCAGAGCACTATCTTTGAAATCTTTGTTCTAAAAACACTTTGAAAACTAGTTAAGTAAGCTAATTTTTAAGGTAATTCTTTTTTTTAAAAAAAACCCTCTTTGCACAGAGAAAGAGGTTGGGGGTGGGGAAGAGTTTGTCAAGACTTCATTACCAGACTAAGTAAACACAGGTCTGCTTCAACAAATGCTTGATATTGGAAGAAGTAGGTTAAAAAAAGATTTTATTTTTTTAAAAGAGAGCTATTCCCAGTGCACTTAAAATCCCTCTGAAGCTACGTTTCAACCAAAGTCTCTCCCACCCCCAGTGAATATATAATATGCCAATAAAGAACGTCTTAGTCTAAATGGCAAATTAAAATAGTTAAAAAGGAGCTTGGTGAGTGAATAATTAGCTGAACAGAAGCATTTCTGAAAATTGAATATCTTCAAACCATATGCCCGCTGCTTTTTCAGTCACCTGCCTTCCTCACAACCATAATTTCAGATTATTTATTGTGCTACAAGGTCAGCAGTTCAAAGTCAGCCTTCCCTCTCCCCCTTTTGCCATCAGTGACTCAAAAGCATGATGGCTGCCACAGCCATGGAATTAAATGTGGTTCTATAAACCAAAGGAGTATTTGGAATTCGGGGTCAGTATAGTAGATGGTGAAGAGACAGAGCTTGTTTCATTTAAACTAGAAGTGCAGTTGGCAAAGTCTCAGCAGGGCTGGTGGTAGGTTCAAGCAGACTCTCGCTCAAGTGTTCTTGATAAGACCCTATGCCCGCGGGGTCAGACTTCTTAATTGCTCAGGCATCTTAGCTCCTAATTAGGGTTGCCAAGTCGGGAGCATCCCATACCATGAAATTTCAGGGAGACCTAGGGGTGGCCCCACATGATGCCACAGGGGTTGGGCCCCAGTGATGTCAGTAAACATGATACATGAAGCATTAAGCACAGTTGCTGAGAGCATGTCATTCAAATAAAAAACAACTACTGAGCATATTTGTCACTGGTTGGAAATTAAGAAGCCAGCAGAGGAGCAACATCAGACCTCAAGGCAGCCCTGGTGGTAGAAAGCTCCACTGAAGGAAGACCTCAATGAGTGGACCTCCTGCTCCACAGTCAGACCTACCTTTTCATTTGCAGAAAGAGACGTCCAGACAGCATCTTTCGGCTCCATCCCCAGTTTTAAATATCACATTTTCAGGCACAAATGTCTGGATATGGCTTTTATGTGCTAGGTTTATTTTATTTATTTTTAATAAATAACGGCCACTTTTCATGTGCTATTGATGGACTGACATTTACTTGGCTGTGTCAATCATTATTTATGTCTGTCCGTATTTGATTTGAGGATAGGAAATAGCAGATAATCACACTACTCATATTGAAGTAGTCGGGCTAAAAAAAATAAATCAGTAATTCTGTGTCCTCCAACTAGATTCTGTATCAATAATTTGGGAAACCTCACATTCTTTATTCAAATTAAAATGACATGAATTCATTTGAATGTTTGGGCATCGTTTTCAACAAACATACGGGCTTTTACCCCAGTCTTCTCAAACTCGGTGCTTTTTAGATATTTTGGTCTATTTTTAAATTTTCATTATGGTGTTATTTGGTAGTAATGAAAGATGCTAGTTCCCTTAGCTCTGAAGCAGTCAAGGGCAAACTTTGTAGCATCTCCAGCTGGCCAGCTGCTATTAAAAAGGTATCACCAAACAGAAATATGAGCAAAGACCGTGTAAAGAGATGGGAGCCTGCAGCTCTGCAGACATTGCTCAACTCCAACTTCCATCAACCCCAGTTTACATGGCCAATGGCCAAGGATGGTGGGAGATTTAGGCCAGCAGCATTTGGAGGAAACCAGAGTAGGGGTGGGAGTAGGACTGGTTTAATTGTATCACCACTGGGAATCTGCTTTTTGGGAATTCCAACCAGTCTCACTAACAGCACACATGCAGTTGGAGATTAGCCCCATCATGTCCAAAGCGATTTTTAAAAATTTAAATATTTTCAGACCACAGTTCCATATAAAATATTACAAAGTGGTATATGACCTACTTCCACATATCTATGCTTAGGACTGCAGTTTAAACGTGAAAGAAATTATGACTGGAGGCCATGGAGATGCACAGCTTAAGAACACAGGAAGCTGCCTTCTACCAAGCCAGACCATTGGTCCACCTACCTCAGTGTTGTCTACGCTGGAGTGGGGAACCTTTTTCAGTCCGAGGGCCACATTTCCATCTGGGGGACCTCCTGAGGGCCACATGCCAGGAGTCGGTGGAGGCGAGAAGCAAAAGTGGGTGAATCAATAAATGCAACTTTTACCTTTGTACAGGTACATACAGTATACCTTTGTATAGTTTTGACCCACATAGAGAGACACACACCATTGTATCTACCCTCCCACCCAGACAAGCAAGAGACATTGTCAAATTTCAAGGACACATTCCAGCCAGGCAAAAACACCCAAGGAAGGTATGAAATAGGGGCAATGAAGGGTGTAGCCTAGGAAGAGGGTTATGGCCTGGGAGGGTCTCGAGGACTGGATGAAGAGACCCAAAGGGCCACCTCTGGCCCCCAGGCTTGAGTTCCTAAACTGGTTGGCATCAGCTCCCCAGGGTTTAATCCAAAGGCTGGCATTTGCTGCAGTAGTGGACCCATGGGCCTGGGCCCATAAGCCAGCTCGTGTATGTGAGAACAGTTTACCTTTCCACTGAAGTAAATTTGGAAGCTCAGAGGGAGGGGGTATTCCGTTCAGCCCGGACACTGAGATCCAGCGCCGAGGGCCTTCTGGCGGTTCCCTCATTGCAAGAAGTGAGGTTATAGGGAACCAGACAGAGGGCCTTCTCGGTAGTGGCGCCCACCCTGTGGAACACCCTCCCTTCAGATGTGAAGGAAATAAGCAGTTATCCTATCTTTAAAAGACATCTGAAGGCAGCCCTGTTTAGGGAAGTTTTTAATATTTAATGCTGTACTGTTTTTAACATTTGACTGGGAGCCACCCAGAGTGGCTGGGGAGACTCAGCCAGATGGGCGGGATATAAATAAATTGTTGTTGTTGTTGTTGTTGTTGTTGTTGTTGTTGTTGTTGTTGTTGTTGTTGTTGTTATGTGCCCACTCGACTCCTTTGAACTGCAGATCTGGCACCATTTCAAGTGCCACATAATCCTCATTTCACAGTTGCAATAAATAAATCTTTAAGAATGGCCATACCTATTTGTTGGAACTCTTGCCTATTTTCATCTAACAGGCTCTTTTGCTGTACTCTTCCCAGTGCCTGCTGAAGACATTTTCTAAGCAAGTCTACCCAGACACGTAAATGTTGATGTGCTTTAATTTCTAATTTTAATTATCATTCAATGTATTAAATTGCTTTAAACTGTTCTTTATTGATAATCTCAATATTTAGTGTAAACTGCTTAGAGGTTTAACTGCAATCAAGAGATATATAAATTTTGTTAAATATGTGTGTGCTTTCATATATTGCATTATGAAATTAAGACAGATGAGCAGTTCACAAAAAGTTACTGATAAATGTACTGAGCAATAAGACAACCCTCTTCTCCCCATGTGTCTTTGTGTCCTCGAGAGTCCAAAATTACATTGAGTGTAGGTTTAATCACAGATATCTCTTCCATATCATTAGTGCTATTTTAAGTGGGGGGAAATGAATTTTGACTTACTGCATTTTTAAAAAGCATATTCATATGTTGTTCACAGCTATTGGGCCCTTGGGGTTGAAAGAAGTATAAAAGCAAACAATAAAAACAAGCAAACAACAATATACAGTAACAATGTAATAATTCTGCTTTTAAATCCTCTTTTAATAGAGAGGCGGGGTGAGGAAAAGAGAAATTTGTCAGGTTTTTTTTTTTAATTTGAAAAATTAGAAGGTCTGCTTCACTGTTTATTTGTTTTTAAATTGCATTTTCAACTGTCATTTACAGCTTCTTGGGCTGTCAAGGCTGAAAAGCAGAATAAAAAGAAACTGCAACAAAAGTAAATTGTGGGGGACGGGGGGGGGACAATCGCAATAACAATCCCAGCAGCATTTCCCCTCCAAAATAGCGCTCAGATTACCTTACGCAGCCGTGATGAAATAAATCAGCTTTAAAATTCTCTTTTAAAAGAGGGTGACGGGGGTGGAGGTGGGGGGAGAAAAGGAGAGAGAAGAAACTAGAACAGGATGGGGGCGGGGGTGATAAAAAAAGAAATATATGACTGCTGAAGGAGGGAGTAATTAGCACTCTCTAAAATTGGAAACTCCCAGCCCAAACTTCATTCTGTAACGCAGAGTCCCAATTGGGAATTCTTTGGCAAGGCAGGAGCAAATGCACTCTTTTCTGCTCACTGCCAGCCATTCCTTAATCTATCCAGACAGCAGCATGTAAGAAGGTAAATATGCTCTATTGGTAAGCACAGCCTTAAGTCATTTTAGGGTGGGTGTGTTTGTTTTTCTCTCTTTCTCTCTCTCTCTCTCTATATATATATATATTCATGCACAGGAACCTGTGCATCCAACATTTCTCTGAAAATTGTTCTGTGCACAGAACTATTTTAATAATAATAATAATAATAATAATAATAATAATAATAATCTATTATCAAAACTGCTGATGTAATAAGGCCCCTGGTATATAAAATACACTTAATAACTCAGCTTTAGTAATTTATTGTGAACTGAGGTGCATTCTGCTTGATTCCATTTCCCAGATAAATATAAGTGGAGTTTTCATCATGAACGCTTGGATTTATGGCGAGCCGTCCGAGCTGCATTAAGAAAGCCATACAATCCCTTCATTCAAGGCTTTAATAAGGAAGGCAAGGAAAAAATATCCTAGCTGGGTTGCGGGTAACAGCACAAGAACTTTTTTTCTCCTTTCTTTCTTTCTTTTTTTGGAGTCAGAAAGTTAGCGCCATCGCTCCTTGTCAGCCCATTAAAAAGTAAGGTTGGCATTCCCTGCTATTAGAACCATGTGTGCAAAGGAATTTTTCTTCTGGTAAGACATTCCAAATATTGTCCCAGAGCCAAACACTTCGGTGTTAGCCTAATTTAAGCAGTATGTTGGAATCAACTTGCAAGCCTTTGATCATATGGAGATGGTTTGTTACAAATTGAACTAACCCAGTCTCTATTTCTGGTGGATCAGAACTCTGGATTTGTTGAATTAAATGCCTCATTTAATGCAGTTTGTACATAAAAGAAAGCTGAAAAGAAATTTTTCACCTAACCAACAGGTCTACTCTTTTTTTATATTATTATTATTATTATTATTATTATTACTTTTAAACCTAATCCATACTGGGCCCGCGCTGTTCCTAATCACCCTTAGGCTGTTTGCACTGAAGGTTTAAATCAGCTCATACGTTACAGGAGGCAGGACATCACTAAAATTATCAAACCATGTAATAAGGAACACATTGGAATCCAAAGCTAAAATAATTCTCTCTCTCTCTCTCTCTCTCTCTCTCTCTCTTAACGAAGAAAAATAAATTACCCTTTTGGTTCTTAGTGGCCTTCGAAAGCGCCTAATTTTCATCTGAGTGAGCCGTCAGCAAAATCGACAGAACGATTTGGCGTTACTTTTGGGTTTCTTTTTCTTTCACCCTTGTTTCCTATCCCAGATTCCCTTTCTTTCCACACCCAAAGCCATTTTGAGGGTTAAGAGAGCACAGGGGGGGAAACAACCTCCCACATATGGCTGCAGTTTCTTTTCATTTCTTGGAGATATAATATCTCTAACTGTAGATAATGATATTATAAACTGTCATTAGTGCCTCCCTCCCTTCTTTTTGGACTGCGTGGAGAGCACGACATAAAGATGAAGAGCTCCAGCCAAGTTTGAAAGAGGAACGCTGATTTGGTTTAAGAATGAAGGAGAAGCCACATGTTTTTAAGGAATATTGCATAACAGGTAATCAGAAACATACATAACTTGCACACCATTGATCCTGGAACATGAGACTTGATAGAAATTCAAAGGTACACACATAAAGTTCAAAAGCATAGAGATGAATTCTGGTTCTTTTATTTTTATTTTTTATTATCATTCCACCCTGCATAACATGCACACGTACTAGATGGAGGGTGTGCATTGCCACGGAAGACTCCCTCTCTCAAGCCGCCATGCATTTTGAGACAGTACGTGAGTGTTTTTATATGCACAAAGAGACCTCTCTGCATGAACTCTGCAACATTGTCCTTGCAAAGTTCCTCGTAAGGATGGGGGAGATCCTTATGTTTGTTTCACATTTTAAGGAGAAGCTGCACTTTACAAAACAATATGTCATCCAAAACGCGGCTATACTTCAAAATTCATGTGTTTTACGATGTGGTTCTCCAACCCCATATATGCCCACCTGACCACTCTGATCTGCTGCACTGGCGGAAATTGATATTATAGTGTGGCAGCACCTACATGGGGCCCTTCTAGTGATGCCACATGCCACAAAGGTGCAATTCCAAGGTCCTCAGGTGAGGTCCTTCAGTGCTGCAACACTGCCTTTGGGATCACATCAACCACTGAAAGTAGACAGGCTCCAGTATCTCACACATTTTGCTAACAAAGTGTGTGTGTGTGTGTGTGTGTGTGTGTGTGTGTGTTTCCCAGTAGGGTAAGTTGACTCATGGGTTGTATCTGATTTCTTATTTGACAAGTGTTTTATCTGTTTACATGTTGCATTTTTATTGTTGTATATAGCATTTTGTAATGTTGAGAACAGGCATGGGCAAACTCGGCCCTCCAGATGTTTTGGGACTACAACTCCCATCATCCCTAGCTAACAGGACCAGTGGTCAGGGATGATGGGAGTTGTGGTCCCAAAACATCTGGAGGGCCGAGTTTGCCCATGCCTGGTTTATAATGTTATAAATATTCCAGTTAGTCAGTAGGTAAGTAGTTCAATAGCTAGCCAGATAGGTAGCTTCAGCACAAACAAAAGAAAGGACTTCTTCGTGCAGTACATAGTGAAACCATGGAACTCACTCTCACATGAGTCAGTGATGGCCATCAACTTGGATGGCTTTGCGAGAGGATTGGATAGATTCATGGAGAAGAAGGCTATGAGTCACTATGAGCAAGAATGGCAATGCTGGAGGCAGTAATGTTTCTGAATATCAGTTGCTGGAAAATACCAGAGGGGATAGGGGAGGTGAGTCCTGCTCGTGGGATTCTCATTAGGGCATCAGGTTGACCACTGGGAGGTTGACCGTTGGTCCTGCAACTCAGAGTGATCTGGGGCTGCCAGGGGCAAGGCATCAGGTGGAAAGATGGATGAACCATGAAAAGGACCTTCCCAGCAGCTACATCTTCACGGAAGAAGGTAAGGCTGGAATTGGGTGGGTGTCTTTCCTGCCTGACCTCTCCTTCTTCCAGACAGGTTCTCTTTCTTCCTGCACCCAGGAGCAGCACTAGTCAGGATCAAATCCTCCTGCTGACCAGCTTCAATTCTGTGTTGTGTCTGTCACTGCTACTGCTCGTGGTTTCCCTTGCATGGAGGTACAATCCTACTCTCCTTGCATGCATTCAGCAAAGGGAAACATCTGCAAACCCCTAGAATGACCAAGTGCCAGGTAATTCTGCAGAGCTTCAGTGGGGAGTCCTGCAGACACCAGAGTAACTGGTCAGAAATAGGAAGTGCAAGTAACTCCAGCTCATATAATTTATAATCCTCTTGGGCTAGGAGATCAAGTTACACAGGATGGCCAATCCAATACCACTGGCAAGTGTAAAGGCTTACAGACTTCCTTAGACTAGTCAGTTAGGGGAAGCCACCTGGTCATGCACACCAGGCTGCCCGCCTTTAGCCAGCCTATGTCCACCCTGCCTTTGGTTACCCAACTTCAAGATGCTCTGCAGCCTCAGCCCCAGTTTACCTTGTTCTGCTGTTCTGCTTGCTAGGGAAGAGATGGCATTTAGCAGAGTCTTCCAGTCATGTTGCGGCAAGTCAGGACCCCGGGCAGCTCCCAGTGGGCTCTGCTGACTGAGCTATGGAAGATGTTGTCTCAGCAAAGGGGCAGAGTCATATGAAGGTTTGATAAGGCTGGCAGGGCTTTCCCTTAAGGGACCCATAGCTAATTATGCAGACCCATAAGTCTGTGTGGCTCTGGAACAAGGGAAGTTACAGGGAAGCTATCCCCAGAAGATAATGGGAGAGCCATGTCTAAAGACTGAGTAGGGTGACCTATGATCAGTCCAAATCTCAGTTCTCCTCAGGGTGACACCACAGGCTGACCCTAGATAGCATAATTGAGACTGGGTGAGCGTTCATAAAGTTGAGTTTAGGTAATCAAAGCAATGTGAACTCCACTGATGGTTTGTGGAACTTAAATTAAAACAATGTGGATGAGTCACTGACAGTATTTTGCTCCTAAAAGCACAATTATAAACGAGCAACATATTCACACCATATTTATTGTCAGTATATATCTGGGCTGTTAAATTAATGAGATCTCTAATAAAAATGAGAGATGAAGATCCAATGTGGGTTGTTTTTTTCTATTGTTCTCCAACGCAAGCTAGATGCATGTTTGTTTCTCAGAGTGTAAGACACCCATGCTTAATATGATATGGTTATATCCAGTGTATTTCAAAGCACCTTGACATTCACCAGCCTGTTACAGTGCTTATATTAGCACTTACATCTGAGTAGACATGGTTAGGATCGCACAGTACACCATCAGTACCAGTAGGTTCTCCCAATGCTCCAGGGCTTCACAACAGCTCAAGGGTTGTAGGTGCTGCTTCTGGCTTTCAGTCTGTTAGCCAGTACATAGTGCCAGCTCTTATAAAACCAAACTTTGTGACAACTGCAGCAGTATGAGGAAGATAATTCTCTTTCAGAGGAACAAAGGAAGCTGCTTTATATCAAGTCTAACCATTGCTCTGTCCAGTTCAGTATTAACCACACTGATTGGCAGTCTTTCTCTGGGGTTTCAGGCAGGGGACACTCCTAGTCCAGGCTGCAGATGCCAAAGATTAAACCTAGGACATTCTATATGTGAGGCAGATGCTCTATCACTAAGCTTAGGGCCCTTCCCTAGAAAAAGCTCACACCCTCCAACATTTCTCTGATGAAAATAGGGACGCCCTACTACATAATGATAATTTTACTATTTATACACCACACATCTTACTGGGTTGTCCCAGCTACTCTGTGTGGCTTCCAACATATATAAAAACATAATAAGCATGAAACATTTTTTAAAAAAACTTCCCTAGAGGATTGCCTTCAGGTGGTTTGGGGCTTGGATAACTCCATACCCTCCAACATTTCTCCAATGAAAATAGGGACATCCTAAGGAAAAGCGGGACATTCCGGGATCAAAACAGAAACCAGCATGACTTCTCTAAATCAGGGACATCCCTGGAAACTAGGGACACTTGGAGAGTCTGCAAGCCCTGATCACTGCCCTGTCCAGCTCAACATTGTCTAGGAAGGAGCATAGCTAGGTACATTATGCTGAGTCACATCATTGGTTCCATCTAACTCAGTATTGTCTAGGAAGGTGTATTTTGCTGAGTCACACCACTGCTTCCAGCTCAGTCTTCTCTAAGCCGGCTGCATTATACTCAGTCTCATCATTAGTGCATCTAGCTCAGTCTTGCCTACACTGGGGTCTTTCCCAGTCATATATGGAGATGCTGATCCTGAGACCTCCTGCGTGGAAAGCAGATGCTATCCCTCTGAGTTATGGCTCTTTTGTCTTGCGTGTGCCTAGGAAACAGTGTCCAGGCTTCCATCTGCATGTCACACAGGTGACATTTCTCTCCAGTTTCCTTATTTGCAAGATAGACTAATGTTATTTAAAATGACAGACCTACTCAGCACCGGGCATTCACTAAACGGGAGAGAAAATGGGTCCCCTGCAATTACTGAGAAGCCATCCATCTTGTTCCAAGTGACTTACTGTACCAACCAAAAATTAAATACAACATGCCTAGGGAAGACAGCACTACAGAATCAGGAATTGCGAGGAAACCCAAAGCTTTTGGTAAGAAGCAACAGCAACATATTAAAGAGTAAAGGCGGAGGGGGGGGGAGTTTTCCACTGAAACTGACATAAATAAGTGGATTTCCCAGATGAAACATTGTTTGTCGCAAGAGAAGCTTTTAATCCCCTTAAGTTCATTTCTAATCTCTCTTGGAAGTGCTTGTCTAAGGAATATTACATTGATAGAAACAATTTAATTTATTAAAAACGAAAGAGCAGCCAGCACAGGGCTAAGAAATATCTTCGGCACAGTACTCTCCCAAATGAATAAAACGCTGCCACAGGTAGGAGGAAAGAAGGGAGGCTTTTATGCGCACTGTTAGCTCAGCTTTCATTAAAAATGCACACATTATGTTCCTGGTTCATTTATTTATTTCTCTCTTTCTCTCTCTCCATCCCCCCCTCCACACTTTGCTCAGTGTTTTTTTTTTTTTGCAATAAAGCAAACACTTTGGAATTCATAAGGCTTCTTTATCCTGTGTGCACAAGCCACCTCCTCTCCTTTGAGCACCTAACAAATGAACACACACAAAAAGGAGATGGAGTAAGCAGAAAAATAAATATGTGTACATTTCCCCAGCCTCTGGGATGGTGGTGGGGAAATGCACACACACAGAGGTTAGGGAACTTTCAGCCAAGACAAAGTAACCTAGAAGCCAGCTCACCAAGATATGTCATACAGCTCAAGCATCAATAACAAAAAAATTAGAACCACCATGAAAACTGCAGAGCTGAAAGGGCTGAATCCATACCTCACTTGCAACCAGACCTCAAAGGGGCTCCCTCCCAGTGCCTGTCAGCTGATCAGGGCTGAGTGTGAGACCTTTTGAAAGTGTCACGTGATGTCATCGTGATGTCCGATGATTGACAGGTGTGTGGCCATGTCTACCTGTCAGAGTTGGCCTGTGGAGAGTTAAATATCCAGGCCACCAGCTGTATCTAGTTCTCCGCCCCTGAAAAAGTAGCTGGTTCAGTGTAGAGTAGTATAATACTGCTTTAAATGGCTGGGGCAGATGGGGCCTTCAAGGCCAGAAGAAAAGGTGACAGGCAAGGAGCCATTTTACCTTTGAACAGTGCATCCCTTTCTACCCTCCATCCAGGCAAGCAGGAAGCATTATTGGAGTCCAAGAAAACATCCCATCTAGACATAGACAAGCAGGGTGTGAAGCAGGGCTGTTAAAAGGGGTTATCTAGGTGAGGGTTGGCTGGGAATATGGTGTGATTTGGTAAGAGTCCTGAAGATTGCTAGAGAGGCCTGGGGAGGTTGTCAGATCTCACCCACCCCTCTTGTAACTCAGCACAAAAGTGCTAAACTGATGTCAACCCCATTTCCACTCCCTCCATTTTGTGATTGATTTCACGCTGACAAACTTTCTTAATCAAAACAAATGAAATAAAGAATGGCAAGAACGAGAGAAGTTGTTACGTACTGAAAAGATGTATAGCTTGGTTAAACACATTTCTGACAATAGTAATCCCTGTGATACTTAGGGCAAGCTGGCATTTTTGGCCCACATCCTCATATACTTTACATCCCAAACAGAGGGAATTCTCATCATGTCTTAGACATAAATAATAAACGGAGACAGGGTTTTTTTAAAAAAACAACAACCAAAAATTACCTCATTCTAGTGCACACAATACACTGTAATCTATTTTCTGCTGTTGTCAAATTCTAAATTTACCTATGGCTGATTGAAAAACAGTAGTCGTCAGCCTCTTTTAAAAAAAAAAACACCTAGGAACAGAGAGTGTGACTCACTAATTATTCAGGAATAACTCTCGTTAATGAAGTGGTGATAACAGATGCTGGATTTATTGCTCATGGGGTCTTAGCATAGGCACTGTGGAATTTCCAATTACTCCAAGGAGTTTGGGATGAACACCAGTAGAATGAACTCAAATTATTCCAGCAATCCTGTTATTTTTATTCATTAAGGGAAATCCAGCTCCCCTCACTACTCTGAAGTCAGCACATAGCTGCTTCTGCCCAAAGGCCTCCCCCTCTCATCCTTCTAAACACCCCTTCTACCTTCTACCCCTTCTGTCTCCTAAATTCACTATTCTCATAGCCCAGAGATGGGGAATATGGTGCCCTCCAAATATTGGCAGACATTCTTAATCTTAAACATTGGCCATGCTGGCTGGGGCAGATGGATTTTGAAGTCCAACAACATTGACAGGGCAAAATGAGTTAGCTATTCTTACTCTGAGCTCTAACTACAGCAGAGCAAGTCTGAAATTAAATGGCAAGGAGTTAAAACTGGATTACTAGCCATGTGGTCAGAAAATATTTAGCAAATAAAAATGTGCTTATCAGTCAAAACTGCATGCAAAAACGTGTTTACTCTAAGAACTTTGCATTATTATTATTTTTTTAAAAAAATACAAATTGCAGTGGAAATTGGGGGAATTTAATTTAAGATTGTGAAAATGAAAAACTGAAATTGAGAGATTTGTCTATCCCTAATTGTGTGTATTTTTCTTCCTATTTATGGCTGCCTGTATCGTTTTGTTTAGTCTTAAAGGAACAGTTACCACCCAAACCCAGACATCTTTACACTGACATCCATCACTAATGGAGCTATCCCTGACCTTAACCAAACCTTGCATTTTCTAGAATGCACTTTTATGTTCAGCTACCCCTGAGGCTACGGTGTTTAAAAGTCTAGATTGAGAAAATCATTTATAACTGGTTTGTTTGTATCGGGCCTTCTGAAATGCCATCAAGAAGGACAATATTAATTAGCAATGGCTAACACCAAAGTCTAGAGAAAGTAAATAATCTTTAATCTTTTTTAAAGCTATCAGTATTTTACTAGCTATAACAAACAATGCAGATAAAAATTACAGGGGCGGTGGGATAGAAAAAGCATACGGTAAACTATGCCAAAGCTGCCCATTTGAATAATTGATTTGACTTCCTTGAAATATTTTTGCAATATGGTTGCATTTGCTCTTACAAAATGTTGGTTGGGAAATGGTGAAACCCAGTGAAAAATGCTAATTGACACCATTTGTTGTGTTGGAAGATAGCTAGCTAGCTAGCTAGATGATAGATAATTGTGTGTGTGTGTGTGTGTGTGTGTGTGTGTGTGTGTGTGTGTGTAGCCTGATGTCCTGGGTTACATTGTAAAATATTAGTTTTGTACAAGGTATGTAATTATGCCAATTATTTAGCTCGCTAGAACAGAATGAACAGCAAAGAACATGAGCATATTTTCTGTTGCTACACCAAAGAACAGGTTGTGTGCGTGCCTTTGGCTATACACATATTTACCCTTTTTTCTCAAGAGGTCAAGGCATAGAAACATCGCAATCGTTGTACCAGATTGCATCATTGGTCCAACTAGCTCAGTATTGTCTACACTGACTGGCAGCAGCTCTCCAGGGTTTCAGGCAGGGGGCATTCCCAGCCCCACTCTGGAGATACAAAGCAGGTGCTCTGCCACTGAACTATATCCCTTCTGCTCAAAAGGCAGAAAACAAGCTTTATAAATGCAAGCATTTTACAACCTAAATATATATATGTGTGTGTGTGTGTGTGTGTGTGTTTGTGTGTGTGTGTGTGTGTGTGTATATATATATATATATATATATATATATATATATATAAATACTATAAAATATCAAATAGCAAGCAAGCTTTTCATTGCTGTAGATGAATCAAAATTGTTTCATCTTTTGTTAAGTTTTTGTTAATTCCCCAAGTTTGTTTCCTCTGCCACGGATCTCCTCCCTTGATACAGCCCGTAGAAGCCAGTGCAGCTATTCAAAATGTGCAGAGGGAACTTTTAATATGTTAAGACATCAGTTCCTCTTTCCCAAACATTTATATAAGTGGTTGACAACTGCCTTTCAAAGTAGAACATGGAGTGGATGCTAATGAATCATTAAGGTTAATTATATGTCTCAACATAGCTGTGAAGAAGTCAAAAGTAAGAAAGCTTTGGCCTTGCAACATTTAAAAACTTAGATGCTGAACTTTTAGACCACAATGGCACAGCCAGAAAAAGTAGCTGCCCCCTCCTTTTTTATGAATGCCAGGAAAATATAAGGGGGATCTATAAAAAATGAAATATTTTCTTTCCCCCACTCTGCATAAAGTAGAGAATTGGAATTGCCAACTCATTGCGGGGGGGGGGGAGGATCTGGCCTGTCTGTAGGCTGGTGAATTATGAATTACTGAAAAGAGGACAAATAAGGACACACAATTGCATGACATGTATACTGGCTAATTTATAAGTATAGGTGCAAATTTAGAAATAATGCCTTTAAATTAAATAGAAATACACACATTAGCTTAGTAGGGAAAATAGTGAGCAGCTGCCCTGTGTGCCTGCTCAGTTTGCTGACCAGGGCCACATTCACGCCATACTCATAGATCGGCATGACAACAATTTAAGTGTCATGGCTTCCCCCAAAGGATTCTGGGTGCTGGAGTTTGCTCAGGGTGCTGAGAGTTGTCAGCGCTGGATTTAGGGTGGTGCAAGAGGTTCCCCTGAACAGGGTGTTGAGCCAAGGGGGCACAAAACTAAGAAGAC
The DNA here is from genome assembly GCF_027172205.1 of Podarcis raffonei. NCBI lineage: Eukaryota > Metazoa > Chordata > Lepidosauria > Squamata > Lacertidae > Podarcis > Podarcis raffonei. Next base: position 53,566,989 of record NC_070609.1, on the reverse strand, counting down.
CCATAACTGAAAAAACTTCCCTAAACAGGATTGCCTTCAGATGTCTTCTAGAAGTTGTGTAATTATTTATCTCCTTGACATCTGAAGGGAGGGTATTCCACAGGGAAGGCACCACTACTGAGAAGGCCCTCTGTCTAATTCTCTGTAGCTCCACTTCTCGCAGTGAGGGAACTGCCAGAAGGCCCTCAGAGCTGGACCTCAGTGTCTGGGCTGAGTGATGGAGGTGTAGATGCTCCTTCAGGTAAACTGGGCCAAGGCTGTTTAGGGCTTTAAAGGTCAGCACCAACACTTTGAATTCTGCTCGGAAATGTACTGGAAGCCAGTGAAGATCCTTTAGGACTGGTGTTATATGGTCCCGGCAGCCACTCCCAGTCACCAGTCTAGCTGACGGATTCTGGATTAGTTGTAGTTTCCAAGTCACCTTCAAAGGTAGCCCCACAGAGAGTGCATTGCAATAGTCCAAGCAGGAGATAACTAGAGCATGCACCACTCTGGTGAGACAGTCTGTGGGTAGGTAGGGTCTCAGCCTGCGTACCAGGTGGAGCTGGTAGGCAGCTGCCCTGGACACAGAATTGACCTAGGCCTCCATGGACAGCTATGAGTCCAAAATGACTCCCAGGCTGCACACCTGGTTTTTCCGAGGCATGGTTATCCTGTTCAGGACCAGAGAGTCCCCCACACCCACCATGTATACAATTAAATGTATGGCATGAATGTGGCCCAAGGACTGTCAGCTGTTGGTTGCCAACTTCAGGACCCCTGTTGGTTACCCTTCTAAGGGCCCTTTATCTGTACAACAGACTTGGACAGCTCTTTGGTAGATACCAAAGCATCAGCTAAATGTGGGAAGAACACTTATTTTTTCCCTCCAGCAGAACTTTTTTTTTTTAAAGGAACCCAACCTATAAATAACAAGGGTGCACTTAGAAAGAACAGCAACGATTTCTTCCTCTTCTGGGTGATTGCTGCTGAAATCCAACTGTTGCTATTGTACTGTTCCTTGACAATGTTCTTCCAGTAGGACCTCTTTTTTTTACAAGTGTGTGTGTAGTTGTAGTAGAGAGAGTAAAAGCAGGGAGTTAAGGGAATAGCAAAAAAGAGGGGGTCAAAGCAAAGAGGAGAGTTGTAATCTGGATAAAAAGACATTCATATTTCTCTTCTCCAGTTCTGCTGTCAGCTAAACAGACAAACCCAGAAAATGCCTGCGGGGGCTCAGTTTCCCAGGAGCGTTTCAATCAGAGAAGAAAAAGGGCACCTTGGGGTGAATGTACTCTAAACAGGGATTCAGACCAGGCAAGAGATGAAACGCAGTTGTGAAGGCTGCCTTTGCTCACCTCCATTAAAATATTGCAAGTGTCAAGCCAGCTGAAGAAGACCAGGGGGTCAAGTATCACGACAGGAAATGAAATAAGAAAGAAAGGAGACCTTTTTCTTGTCTCTCCAGTTTGAAAACTCTTTAGTTGCTATGAAAGTTATATTCTCCACAACCTTAGAAAGAAGTGTGAAAGACAGAATAGGAATTCCTCAGGGTTTATGACAAAGATCCAGCATGTGGTTGGTCAGGCTGGAGAAGGTGACTGAATACACCAAATGTATGTCAGAACAACGGTTGCCAACATGGCATCTATGGATGCACATTCACACAGAGATGCCTTCCCTGGTTCCTGCAGGGTCTCCTTCCTTTGCTTAAACTAGGATTGAAAAAATGGGATTTCAACTACACTTTAGGCTAAATGGCTCATTATCAAGGTTGCTGCGGTAGAGGGGTTTGGACTTGATTACCTTTGAAGTCCTGCTCAACTCTATCAGTCTGACTTTCTAATCTTGTTTCATCATATCAACCACTGTTATGATCATTCATGGAGTCAGTCTATACATTCAACTGCCAGTCATAAAGTGGCCTTTGACACCTGAAATGTATGGACCCACCAGTGGCAGACTTTGGGCTCTCAAACTGCAGAGGCACCCTGTGTGACACTAAAATTCAGTACACCTTACCACTTGCACTCCATTCAACAGCATTGTAGCGGCATGCCGCCCAGTGCAACCTAAAACCACCTCTGGACCCACTCTTTTCTTGTGACCATAATTTATTTTGAACTGATTTAAATACTGTTCTGGGATTAGTTTGGGAGGCCTGGTGGTATTGCCTGTGGTATTGTATCTGTAAGATGTGAGTGTCCAGTAGAAGGAACTGCTGAAGTGGTGAAACTGGTCTTTTTGTTAAGTTAATAGCCCTAGCCAAATCCGCTGAACATCCTTTTTATGTGTCTAAAGAGTTGGTCAGATATAGGTGTGTTGCCATAGAAACAGCTAGCCAGTTGCCTCCAGATGGAAGGGGCAGGTCTTCTCCTTCCTCACCTGGTGGGAGGTGTTGGGGCCCTGCCTGGAAGCCTAATGAGGAGGGTCTGATGGAGTGTCAATGCTGTGAGCCCCTACAGCTTTTATGTGTGTGTGTGTGTGTGTGTGCGCAAATAAAACCGTATGTCATAAAAACAATGCAGTCTCCAATGACTTTCATTCTAAGAAAGCCCAAACCAAGGTAAGCACTGGCAGCCCTGAAGTCTCTCTTGGTTCCGAGAGTGGGGTGCATGCAACACTGTTTCTAAGTTGCTGTAACCCAACCTGGTATCATATGCAGAAGGGCGGGTAAGAAACTAAAATAATCATGATGGTGGGGGTAGTGATGATGAACAGGGAAAGCAAGCATGAAGGAACAAGGTGTAATGACCATTTTTCACATTACAGATTTTAGGTGTGTACCTGAAAGATTTTAAGCGTATACTTCAAAAGGAGAAGTGTGAGTGTGACGAAAGCATATTTCAAACTTTGTCAGGAAGCCACAATCTGTAACACCCAGTAAAAAATATAGGTTTGTTTGGGATATGGGGACACCCCAATTTTTTACTTTTTATTTTTTTATTAACCAAACACTTCAAGATAGCTCACAGCTGGTAACATTATTTAGGTGTAGACTTCTTAAGCTACCGGGAGTATGCAATAATGCCATTTTAAGTACTTAAGTGCCACTGATAATAATGGAATTAATTATGCCAAATTAGCTAGTGGAATCTTGGGGGAAAGGGTGGAGCATAGCGAACATCCTGGATGTGGTTTCCTGCGGTGCCATCAGAGGTAATTCTTTCTGGGCAGTCAGTCATTAGGTTCATTTAAGGCTCACCTCCACACTCTGGCAGTTATATCTGGATAAACATGTTTCTGCTGTTACCTAACTCAGGGTCTGTTTCCTTGCTGACACAACAGAAACCAAAAGATGAAATGGAGCACATCATCCATAACAAGAGATCCAGTGATAAGATCGGCAGTAGAGACAGATTCTTAAAAGGCATAGCCGCTTTGCTCTGGCCACCATTTATAATACCCAAACTCCAGTCCTTTCTGCACATCTGATGGTATTCCTTTTAAAAAGACAACAGACCTTGTTGTTAATAATCCTACAGCTGAGCTACTCTCCTTTCCCCCAGCGCCTCTGAACCTCTTTCCTTTTTCACTTTCGCCTCTCTCTCTTGCTTTTCACTCTCTCTTTTCACTGCCTTTACACATTCTGTCATGTTTCTTCTTCTTCTTTCTTTATCCTCTGAAGGCAGGCCAACGTAGACATTGTTAGCAGAATCACTTGAATAATGCAGAGAGTCCAGAGAGGAAAAAAACGGATAATGCTTTACTTGGTAAACTGAGCAAGAACAGAGTATAACTTGAGGGGACACAAACAGAATGGGGTTTGTCTTTCTTAGATCAGGCCTTGCTCATAGTAGGAAAACATTCGACAACTAATCATACAGGCGGAAATTTGTCAGAACTACACAGCCAATCAGAACACATTACCTCAGCAAGGATCATGCCAGTCTGACTGGTTGCTAGGCAACACCTCCAGTTGTGGATGGGCTATCAACAAAATTGACCATTGGATTACTAGCTGAATGATCCTTGCTGTTGGTGCTACCAACAGACATTACATTAATCACATCCTGAGCTCATGTGTATGTGTGTTAAGCAACAGCAGTCGTAGGGGCTATGGGAACTAGATCAGGGCCAGGGTGTAAGGGAAGGGGGCTTTAAAACTTTGCCCCCAGCAGTAGCAGCCTGTGTAATGGAATTGTGGAACTGTCTTCCTGACCCCAGTAATGGTGAAGGGCATGTGGTGAAGTTGGGGCTGTGAGGATGCACCAGCAGAGTCAATCCAGCACTTCTGCTAATGCATTGACATAGCCCTGTGCTGATTGCCACACTGCCCTCTCCAGGTTACCTGCAGCACTGCCAATGCCAGGAAGGTGACTCCACATTAGACCATACCATGACTCCAGCCTGCCTATTCATCAACTTTCTCCGAGCTTGCAAATAGCAATGGTATCTACGAGCATTTTTAAGGTACCTTTCTTGATAGATTTCATTATTTTTTATTGAAATTCCTTTTATTTCCTTCAGATTTGGTACAGCTATCTAGCCAGTGAGCAGCCCTCCCACAATTTCCCCCTGTTTTCACTGTCAGCTAAAATAACTATCGTTTGAATTAAAGAAATAAATCTGGTAGCAAGTCTGAACAAAGATTCTCCCTGCCCACACTAACTGAACAGCTCTATATGAGGCCAAATCTGCTGAGTGGGTTGCAGGTACTGCTGATGTAAGCAGTGGATCAACTCATGGGAGAATTCCTCTAGCTATACAACAAGGCTCAGGTACTCCATAAGACAATAGAGGACCAGGGCCAAGCAGTGTATCTTTGCTGGTACCAGGCCATTCTCCCCATTGGGTTTGGGCATGATAGAACAAGGAGCAGTATAGATGCGTGGAACAGTATATGATGTATGCATCATAAGCATGCATAATTTATGACACTGTGCAACATCATTGCTGTTGTGGGACATGTTCATTAAGCCATCACCCTTAGTGGAGCTTGAGCTAGCATGTTAGAGACTAACTCTTAAACCACCGGGGATTTGATGACTGCATATTTCTTTAAGACAAAATGGCTTTTAGAGATGGGGCAAAAATTTGGTTTGGCTTCTGTTTAAATGCAATCTGACTTAAATTTGCCCTTCCCAAAATGACACACAGCTATCCTTCCTGACTTTTACTTCTCTGAATTTTGCAATGTACTACATGTGCAACGATGAGCACATGGTGGGTGGGGACGGAGTGTGCATCAAATGCATCTGTTCATGAACATAACTTGCAAAAAAATGCATTATATTAGGATAAATTGCTTGCAAAAAATGTTTATATAAGAGAATAGTCATATCGTAATTGTCATAAGGTGTCAGGGTGCTGCTGGTGGCTACTGGCTGCCTGCCCAGTAAAGCAGAGACACAGAGAAAAAGTGAGCTTTTCAGTTCCTTTTTATTATTACAATTACCAGGACAAAATTCCATCCACACCATTCATTATCCAACATTGCCTCGAGTGAAGCTCCACCTCCCCTTCTCTGTACTTCCCTATTCATCAGACTCCTCCTCTCTCCTCCCTATTACGGTGGCTGTTAAGTGCCACCAGTCTTTGAGCCCTCTTCTCTGCTATTCTCAACGAATGCCTGGTTTTGGGGGAGGGAACACATTCTGGAATTAACTCAAGTGACAGTGTATCAGTCAGCTGCTGCTCAGGCTCTGCCTGTACTATGCTACATGGTTCCTGCTCATCATCTTCCATTACAGTCATACCTCGGAAGTCAAACAGAATCGAATCCGGAAGTCCATTTGACTTCTGAAACGTTCGACTTCCAAAGCGCGGCTTCTGATTGGCTGCAGGAAGCTCCTGCAGCCAATCAGAAGCTCTATCAGACGTTTGGCTTCCAAAAGAACATTTGAAAACACTCACTTCCAGTTTTCAATTGGGAGCCAGAATGTTCAACTCCCAAGGCATTCGGGAGCCGAGGTACGACTGTATTTCCTAACTTCTTCTGGGGTGTGTCCTGTGCCGAACCACTCCTCTAGATCTATACTATCTGCCCTTCTTCCTCTCTGGAAGGCTTATGGGGAGGTGGCCTCCACAATTCCTCTTCATCAGCCCAGTCCCTGACATAAGGACTTTAAAAAAAAATTAATTTCAGACCGATGTGGAAATGTGAGAAGTGAAAACTGATGGGAGTGAGGAGGAGAAACTGAAATGAACCAAGATCAACAGATTTGTCCATACCTAAGTGCTTTAGCCATAACAAATGTTACCGCTGAGGGAATTCCTATCCTTGAAGAATAAAGGCAGCGGGGGGGGGGGGAGTTAATCTAATTCCATTAACATCAACAACATTGGAAAACACACAAAAAAATCTTCCTAGCTTCTCAAGGTAGGGAGGAAACACTGTTTTTCATGCGTTCCCCATCCTAATCTTTCTAACAGGTGTATGGCTTTAGTCCCTAGCTCTCAGCTTTCACACACAAAGCACTGGGCCGAGAATCTCATTAAAGGGTTTTATAAAAGTTTAAAGAAGCTAACAGGTCCTGTGGGCCAAATTAAGAAGCCTCAATTTACAGCAATAAAGTTATTAGAGGAGCAGCCATCACAATGAAAAGCCTGTTTCTTCTAACGACAGAATGCTAAGTGGTAGAAAAATGAGAACACTTGAGGGGTTTTCCCCCCTGCAATGCGCCAGGAAGGAGTCAGATCCCAACAACCAGCCACTATCTATATTGTGTTGCTGTGAAGTCTCTGGCAGTGATTGGCTGAGCTAGTGTCATGCTTCAGACTGCTCAGTTGCCCAGTGAATTAAACCATTTGCAGCTAAATTTCTGTGAGGGAAGAGGGTATTGTCAAGTGGACTGAGACTGAAGCCTCGCATTAGGGCAAGCTGAGGACTGGGCAGAAGTTTCAGGAGTAAAGAGAAAAAAAGCCTAGAGGCAAGGAGGATAGGGGGAAATGGGCATGGCTGTGGGGAGAGCCTGAAATAAAATAGACCAAAGAGGTTTGAGTTTAGGGATGCTTTGAGAAATTGGAATTTTGTGAATTCCTATACAAACTGACCTGATCGACACCTCTTCCACTGATGTGTGAATTGGAATTGCAAATTTAGCTATCCAGATGTTTTTGTTTTTCTTTGAATATTGTGGCACAGTTCTATGCAGTTTAAATGTATTCAAACACATTTTGATGAGAGAAAATACACATCCTAAAAACGCATCTTAATGTATGTATTTAGGTATTTTAAGAGGAATTTCATTAGGAAGAAAACAGTATCAGATTAACAGAGAATCAGAACAAAATTGGAGGGGATCATGCGAAAGTGATACTGACCAGGACTAGACTAACTGAAGTGGAAAGTTCCATTGCTCCATCCTCTTGATCATTTTGGTTGCCCTTTTCTGAATCTTTTCCAGCTCTACAATATCTCCCACTTTTTTTTCAGTGAGGTGACCAGAATTCTCAGGCATCAAGCTTCCAGTGCCAGCTATATTGGGTAAACCCAACGCAGTGTTTCAGTCAGCTGGAGCAAATGGCAGGCATTAATGAGAATAATTGTTTGTTGTTTTTTTGGAGCTGCCCTTAATCCTGTCAAGAAAATCACACACTACAGGCTCTGTGGGAATCCCCAGTAAAGGCATGTGGCTTCGTGTCCTGGCTCAAACTTCTGCTCTGATTTTCATTTCATTTTTTTTTTTTAATGTATAGGGTGCCCACTTACAAATGAAGAAAAAAGAAAATGCAGCACCAAAAAGGGGGAGGGCAAAAGAGGAAACACATTTGCGTAGAATTTTCATATGCAAATTTAGATGCAGAGATGAAAATTCGGAAATAATTCCTATAATTTAAAGGAAAATACAATATATCTCACGATTGTGGGGAAGACAGTGACCCATGTTTGCCAGCTCAGTCTGTTCTTCAGGTACTGAGTATAGATGGGCAAATCTGAGATGCCGGCTCTCCTTTCGGATAGTTCTTGTATTTTTGAACTGGACTTGGATGGGGCATTGCTTTAAACAGAGAACTGTTCTTCAACATCCCTTTAAACCAAGGATTGAACTCTGTAAAATAGAACACATAGACACCCTAAAAACAGGTAAGACTTGCTTTCCTGTTTGTCCCAAATATCCCTTTTTCACCCTAAATCCAATGTGTGGTTTATTTGAACGACAGATTTATACCAACACCACAGTCTCTCTCTGTCCCCCCCCCCCAACACTCTATTTCTCTCTCTCTCTCTCTCTCTCTCTCTCTCTCTCTCTCTCTCTTCGAACTGGAAGTGATTTCACTCTGTCAAAGTCAATCAGCATATCAGTTTTAATCAGATAAAGCTTTCAGCTTCTGCTATCTTAATTGTCCTTCCCATCATGCATCACAGCTGCTTAAGATGAGGGCTTCGGCATTCCACCCCACAGAAGGAGGGCGTTGATACCCGATAGCCCATTTCTGCTCGACGGCGTTTTACATCTAAAGTTGACTTGGATTTTCATTTAAGACCAGTTATAGGTTTGCATTGAAAATGAAAACAATACTTCTCTGTTTCTATTGCCATTCATGTCGACTTTTGTTTCAGCCTAAAATAACACATCGCCAGAGGCTGTTTTCTTAACACTGCTCAGCTTCAATGCAGACCCTGTAGAAAATGTTTGTCCTGGGATCGCCATGGTCCAAGCTAATAAGGATGTGATGATGTATAGGTGAATTCCTGGTCTTCAAGTCCTCTGTGACAGAAGGATTAGGCCTGCCCTTATCTTCTAAGACATCTGGATGAGTGTCTGGGTTTTAATTTCACAATGAAATCACCAGGGACTAGAGTTATGTTATGTGCTTATGAACAAAGTGGAATATCCCTGGTAAGGGCAAGAGCGGATTACCTTAGATAACTTGACTTAAACCAGAGAACATTTGAGAATGTTGAAGAGAGGAAAGAGGTCCCAGCAATAAAAACAAACAGGGAGCCTAAATTTGTGTCCTGTGTAGTAAACATCTAAAAGCATCAGAAGGGTGAAATATGACCACATGAAAACAGAGTGATAAAGCTAAGCCCACTTTTAAAAGGGCAACATCAAACTGCCCAGGACAACTACCAGCACTAAACTCCTAATGGACACCATATATAAGCTGCAGACAGATTGGTTCAGAATTTGCTATTTGAAAAACAAAATTAGTTTTCTGATAATAATCACAACCTGTTATTAAGTCTTCAGAACTAAATATAAAGAGGAAAAAAGCGAGGTAGGGAATCTAGAGAGGGTTCTGGGGTTGCAAGCCTAATCACACTTACCTGAGAGTAAGTCCCAATTGGACTCAGTGGGGCTTACTGCTGAGTAGACATGTACTGGATTTCACTGTAAATCCTCAAATGGCCACTACTGTGCTTGCTGATTTCTCAGAGACACACAAAAAGGCCACTTTTAATAATGAGCAGACGCAAATTCTAAAGCAAATTCTAAAGCATTTCCTGGACAGCACCACTTCAGGGTGCTGCTGCTTTTGGGGGGTCAGGGGGGTGAAGACAAAAACATTAGACTGACCACTTCCCTCTGGCTTTTGTTTTTACTCATGTGGAGATGTTGTGGCATTTACATGGGCAATACACCCACCCAGTCTCTGGAAACGCATAGTCCTGGAAGATAATGTACCACGAAACTTTTTGCACAGCAGTCAAAGTGAGTGTAGAAGGATGAAGGAGAAGGGTAGCAGGGATATGACAAATAAAAACAAAATAAGGTATTTGTTTGGCATCTCAATCCCCAATTAAAGGGGAAGTCTCCTCATCATCTAAAATACCCACATATGAGCAAGACCAAACTTAAATTGTCATTGCAGCCAACCTACTTTAGTGTCCATCATCAGAAATGTAGAGGGCCTGTGAAAAGAATAAAGGCTTCCAAACAACTCTAAGCACCCTTAACAAACTATCAAGAAAGCTTTGGGGGAAGCCATGACTGAATAAAGTGGTATCATAGCACTTGCAATAGGTTACAGTCACAAGAAAGGAGATTCTGACTAAACATCAGGAAGAACTTTTTGACAGTAAGAGTTGTTTAACAGTGGAACAGACTTCCTCAGAAGGTTGTGGACTCTCCCTCGTTGGAGGTTTTTAAGCCGAGGTTGGATGGCCATCTGTCATGGATGTTTTAGTTGAGATTCCTGCAGTGCAGGGGATTCGACTAGATGACCCCCAGGGTCCCTTCCAACTCTCCAGTTCTATGACTTATGAAATGTATGGTGTGACTGTGGCCCAAGTCTATCCCCAGCCTCGGATGATTTGTGAGCCCTTCTCTGCAATCTCTCAGCTGGGGAACTATCAAAACATGTTTGTGCTGCCTCCCTGGGAGGCCGCAAACTCTTTTATAATGACCAGGTTGGGAAGCCATTATCTCCAAACATGCAAAGCTTTGTTGAGTCTCATGATCTCATTGGCCTTAATATAGGCTGACTAGATAGGCAGCCTACAAATTCACACTGTTGTTTTGTAACCCATCTTTCCTCACTCATAACTGGTTTAGCCTCCCATTTGCTAAAGTTTTCAGTGAAGCACCGCACTGAATATTCAAAGAGAGTGTTTCAAAGGGCTGGCCATAACTGTGAGGCAGTGAAAAACAAAGCACTTGCCCTAGGCTTCAGATTTGGGGCATTTGTGTCATTAAAGGGCAGTCAATTACCAGTTACAGTATTTTATTTACTGTTACATTTCTACCATAGCTGGAGGTGGGGGAACGTCATTTGCATTTTCTGCTTTGGCTATGAAAATGTTGTGGATTGCATCTTCCAGTGTGGGATAACACTTGTTTTGACTCAATGCCAGTTGGAATCTCTCTGCAAACAAATCAGCACACATGATTAATCAAAGGATCTTCTGGCAGCACCTTTGATATAAGATAGTTGTATCTGCTCCTGTGATCAGGAACCCTGAAATAAAGTGTTCCTGATTCCATGGATAACTGCCTATGCACAGCTAAGAGGGACATTTGAGGAACTGCCAGAGCTTAGTAGAGTACCTGCTTCATGTGCAGAAGGTCTCCAGTTCAGTCCCTGGCACCTCTAGGTAGGACTGGGTATGTCACCCACCCAGAACTCTGGCCAGCTTCTGTCAATCAATGTAGACATTACTGAGCTAGCTGAAGCTCTGATCTAACTTGCTATAAGTCTGCTTGCTCTGCCGCTTGTTGTGTTCTAAATGAAAGCTGTGCTACCCTCAACCTTTGATATACATTATAGGCTTAGGTTATCTGGAAGACTGTATTCTCCCATACAAACCTGCATGGGCTCAAAGTTCATTAGGGGAGGCCCTTCTTTCAGTCCCAACAGCTTCAAAGGCACACTTGGTGGGGACGAAGGAGGTGGCCTTCTCCCTCATCCATAATAATAATAATAATAATAATAATAATAATAATAATAATAATAATAATTCTATACAACCCTTTATCTAAGGATCACAGAGTAGTTTACAAAATAAAAATGCAAAAATATATAACATAGTAACAAAAATAATACTACCCCCCAGTTTAAAAAACCATAAATTGTTTTAATACTGGTGTGTTTTATTATCTGTACTTTAATAGATTTGTGTTTCATAATCTTTTAATTCTGTTATTGTTTGTTTACTTTTTAATGAGTACTTTTCATATATATTTTTCTTTTTTTACTTTCTGTGTTTTATCTTTGTTGTTTCAATTTGTTTTTCATCTGTTTTTAACTTTTTTGTATTTTACCCGTGTTGCTTCAATTTGTGTAAGCCACCTTGAGTCCAGGTCTGGGGGAAAGACAGTATATAAACAACAACAAATGTGCCTTGTGTACCATGATGGAGGAAATGGAGGAGATATATAAATATAAATTAATAAAAAGAACTTGCCAAACTTCTATAAATGGGGTGCACAATACTCACTTACTTTTAATTTCATGGTAGTAGAAAATCAAGGCATGCCCACACCTCCTGGAATACTAGCCTGCTGGAGGCAAATCTATTTTATAATCGACAGGCATTTGGGCTTTCTAACTCTCTCACCCTCCTTATCTAAACTTCTCAGTTAAAAAAAAAAAGAATGGGAGGAAAAAACCGAGGGCAAACATTGAAACCTTTATATAGGCCATCAACACCCGCCTCCCCCCCCCGCCCCCCAATCGGTGCCTACAAATGGTTCCAATTTGCCCTTGTAATTAAATATAAGCATTTAAGGGTTTCCACTCAGATCGTTTTGCCTCTTTGGAATTTTACTGCCTATTTTGGAAAGAAAACAAAAAGACGGCTCTGAGTCACCACCAGAGAGAGTTAAAAAGAAAAAAGAAGACGGAAGCTGCCTAAATAAACTCCAAAGCTCAGCTCAAGTGGAGCTGGGACGAGACAAGTCAGAAATGGTAAATATGGATCTGAGGATAGTGTAAAAGGGATTAGGGATCTTTGTCACATGAAGAGCGAAAACCCGCCTGCCAGCGGTGCCTTTGCAGGGAGAGCATCAACTGATCAAAGTAACATACACCAGTTTGTAAATATGCTAATCTTCATGTTTACACAAAAGTGTCAGCACTTGCTTTACATCACAAAGAGGCTCGTACAGTGGAAGATTAATTAATTCCCAGGCCTGCGATCATTTCTAAATACTGGTCGTACCAGTACCCTGCCCTCTTCCTGTATTTGAACAGCTTCAAGCGAGGTGTGCATTGCTAAGACGGATCATTCCGAGACACTCAAATGTCAACTTTGTCTGAAATGTGATACTCTCCACAGTCTGTTTGTGTTTGTGTGCACAAATAGTTCGGCGATTTCTGTTGAACAAGGATTAGGCATCAGGGTTTAAGGGTAGGATTTGAAGATACACACACATGCATGCATGCATGCATGCTTATCTTACATATTTAGTACATTCATATCTCACCTTTCCTTTAAGGAGGGGGCACACTAAAAGAGGCCAATGAGGAGTGACCAGAGAATGCTGTCTGGGGACATTAAAATGGGTGTGTGTGTGGAATGGAGTATCTAGAAGGAAGGAATTGCTTTCTGGCTTGCACGCCAAACAGCAGCACCCCACAACTGCAATATTTTTATTCCAGGGCTCACTCATAATTCCAGAAAGCCTTTGTCCTAGATTTCTACCAAAGTTTTGCCAGCATGGCAACAGTTCTCATTCAAGGTACAGCACTTTAGCACCTCTACAGAAGTAGATATGATGATTCAGAAGTGCAGATAGGGTGTCCTCAAGGTCAATTTGTGGGACTCTTGTGGGGTCCCTACACTGCCCATTTAATTTATTCTGTAATCCCTGTTGGGGGGGAGGTGGGGAAATCGCCCCATGAAACATTCAGAAAGAGCAAGCAGCCGTACTGCTCTCCTGGATCATATGATTTCAGAACACGGGGATGGGGGCATATGTTTGAATGCCCCACTTTGTCAAAAGCACTGTCTGGGGGATATGGGAAACAAGGTTCCAGCACAACCTTGACAGTGTGCAATTTTGGAGCCATCCCATGCTCAGTGGTGTCATAGTATGGTCCTCTTGGAGGTTTCCTTGGAGGATTCTATGAGCACTAACTTTTAGGGAGAATATAACAACATCATTGCTGACTCAGGTATTTGGTGCCAAAAGTATCTGTTCTGGACAGCTGAGAAATGATTAGCTGTGAACCCAGGTGGTTGTCTTTTTAGGGAGGGATATAAATCTAATAAATAAATAAAATAAATGGTTAACTTGCTGTATTACACACCACATCCTCTGGATCAATGTGTCTGTGGGCAGAATATGTGTGCCTTGCCCAGCACTTACTGAGGACTGCAGAGAGCTTCTTTGGATAATCACCCTTAGGACAGTAAGGATTTCTTAATCTAATAATCAGACAGGCCAAACCCATCCCTTGAAGCCATCAGTATGCTTTGAGCATTGACTGTCATCACTGCCCCATGCCTAATTCTCAGGCTTACTTAGGTTTTGTTGAATATTACAAGTCTGTCTTCTCTTTCCCTAGGGATCTGTCAGTTGTTTGACCATTTTGGTTTTCAGATCTTGTTGATTTCTTTAAAAAAAATAGTTTTGTTTTATTTGAATATGTAGCAGAGGTTGCTTTTGGCAAAATGTAAGTTAAATTCTCTGCAGCTGATGGAGTTGAAGGAGCCTAATAGGGCTCAGAACAAGATGAGTAGATATTTTCCAGCTAGCTGCCTTAAGGAGGAGGACACAGTGCACTACTGAAGAGAGTGCCCCCAGTACTCAGCTCTGAGGACCCATTATCTGGAGCCCATAAAAACAAAACTTTGTAATGACTCCCCTGTACGTAAACCTCTGTTTCTTTTGGCAGGTACAGATACACAATAGTTAGAGCATGGCGTTGATAATGCCAAGGTTGCAGGTTCGATTCCCATATGGGACAGCTGCATTGGGGGGTGGGTGGATTAGGTGATCCTCAGGGTCACCTCCAGTTCTATGATTTTATGATTCTATTCATATAGAACTGCTCCACTTGTGGAACGGGCTATGGAGAAGCAGAAGCTATTGACTGCATATTGAAGATCCCACAGTTTAAAATAAATTCATCGCTCTGCTTTTGTGAGGGAGTGTTTATTTTTCTCACTTATGCCCCTGGTCCGACCCACTACTGGCTTGGGCAGCCTGGAAACTTGTGCAGAAGGAAATGTGATTCAAATCATGGTCCTCTTTGAGGCTAGTGAACACATTTTGCTTGGGTTCTAAACTTTCCCCAGGTAGAAGGCAGGCAAATGAGGAAAGAACAAGACTAGCCTTGCGAAATCACCATGCTCAGTCTTGTATTTGCATATCAGCAGATTCATTGCTAATTACAGTCTATTGCTCTTAAGTAGATTCACAGCAACAAGCAGTCATAAAAAAAGACTAAAGGGAGTGTCATCAACATCCTTAATTATATCACCACTGCCAAGATTACAGCTTGAGTTATCAAACGCTGCTGAAGAAAGATATGTCTACCATTGCTTCATGACAGCTGCTTGATTGCTTCATGTCCTTTTGTCCCTTAAAAAAAATAAAAATCTGATCGCATCTGTGTTCTACAACTACCCACACACACACACACAATAAAAAATACTCCACCCTTAAAAAAACCACCAGTAATTATCTCATAATCTTGGAGTAATAAGTGATCACCAAACAGACAGGCCAAAAAATTATAATAATCCAAAATATAAGCAAATTGGCATCAAACCATATAGCGTGGAAAGTTTGTTAAACTAGAAGGCCGTGAAAGCCGACAAGGGTTTATTGGTTTAGTCATCATAATCCCTTTTGGAAGGCTGGACTGTTGTTGCAAATTTGTTCAGAATCTGCTAACATTGACTGAGCAACAGGGCAACACCTGAAGCAACAAGATGGGTGGGGATGGCAAGAGAACATTGTGCTAGATATGCATCTGTGGCATTACTGGGGCGGGGTGGGGGGAACTCTAAACAATGCCAAATAAGAGCCAGTTTGTTACAACTCTCAGTAGGCAGTTCAATCTTTAAATACAAAGGAAACTGACTATCTCCCCTCCAAGTGTTTAAACCTGATTCACTAGAACCTTACGGGGGAGGTTACCTTAACAGAGCTGCTAGGTGACTTAGTCTTATTGGATCCTCTTAAAGAAATGCTATTTACATAAACCAGAGTGGAAAGCTTTGTTAGGCTGCATATATACCATATGTTGAATGCACATTTAAAGCACATCTCCTCCTATCCCACCCCACCACTTCCACCAAAGAATTATGGGGACTGTGGTCTGTTAAAGGTGCTGGGAACTCTGGCTCTGTGAGGGGCAAAACAAGGTTACCAGGATTATCTGTGGCTGCAGAAACAACCAAGGGCCAGGTTAGGTGATTCCTGCCCCATAGTCCATCTTCCCACATGTGTGGAGGGGAGTGAAAGTGTGTCTTCTACCAGGCCTGTCTCAGTTGACAATGCAGTGGTACCTTGGTTCTTACATATCTTTCCATGTATAACACCCCCCCATGTATAATACAAACCCTATTTTTTGGGACCGCAACAAAAAACTTTGAGGGGGAGATTGCCCAGAGTTGTTGAGCTTTTGAGGGGGGGGGTCCACTGCCGCCAATCGCTCTACAGCATGGCCGCAACTAAAAATCGCACACATCGACGTGACCACCAATCGTCTGCACACTCGCAGCCAAAAGCCCACCTGCCCACTCAACGCAACCACAGCCGATTGCACACACACTTCGCCACTGCTGTAAATCAACCACCCAGTTGCCACAGCCACAGCCAATCGTCAGTAGGCCTTGCCGCAGCAACCAATCACACACCCAATAGCCGCTGCCAATCTCCTGCTGGATGTTGCCACCAATCGGCCATCCCCCCTCTGCTTTCCGTGTATAAGACGACCCACAATTTTTGCCTATTTTTTCTAAGGAAAGAATATCGTCTTATACATGGAAAGATACATCAATCCATTCCAGGAGTCTGTTCAACTCCTGAAACAGTTTGGAAACCAAGGCATGGCTTTCAATTGGCTGCAGGAGCTTCCTGCACTCAATTGAAAGCCACGTCAGACGTTCGGCTTCCGAAAAACATTCACTAACCAGAATACTCACTTCTAGGTTTGCAACGTTCAGGAGCTGATTTGTTCGGAAGCCAAAATGTTCTACTACCAAGGTACCACTGTGCTGAGCTGGAAGGTTCAGTATTCTGGCCGAGGGCCCTTCCAGACTGTCACTGTTTGGGGATGAGATTTAATCACATGCTGGAAAATTCAGGTTCTGTAATTATAGTTGATTGGGAGTTTTCTGCAACAAACCCACTTACCTGGTCCAATGCTTGGCATCTCCAGGTAGAGCTGGGAGAGACTACTTTGTTGCTTTCAAAAGGCAGTCAAGCTAAGATTCCATCACTCTGGCCAGCCGCCATTTTAAGTTGCTTGTAATGTGATGCCCTCTGCCCATCTACAGGCTGGGACATTGCATTCTGGGTAACTCAAGATGGAAGGCAGGCACCATGTATGGGAAATCATCTTAGTACCTATTCAAAAGAATTGCCTGCCACTGGAGCAGGAGTGGCACTGCTGCCACCACCAATGTGGCAGTAGTGCCACAGCAATGACAGCTGCAGCCATGATCACTACAAGAGGGCTTGATCCTGCCGTGATTTGGGGTGTTGTTGGAGTGGGACCCCATCCTCATTACCATGCCAAGCCACCCCTGCTTCAAAGTCAGACACTAGGCCTGACTCAAGACAAGCATGTTTGGACAAAACTAAAATGGTTAGCGATCATCTCCTAGTATTATCTTGTCACCATTTAAAAAAGAATTTATGTATAGTTGTGTGCGTTTTAATACGAGGCATCACATTTTATGAACCCAGCTTCCCAACCTCAAAGTCGAGTGTGCAAGACTGAAATTTAGGACCATTGACCTTTCGCACAAAGTGGCCATAGGTGTCCCCGCAGCTGTTAAATAAACCTATGTTTATGGAGTCATAAATGTAGCACAGGTGAAGATCTGGGTGATGTAATAACAACTCCCATTACTACACAGTTTGTCATTTATACAGCATTTTCCCCGTCGTGGGTGAATATTGTTTTACAATAACAGCACAAGGTTCTCTGGATTTAACCACTCTTTCTTCATTTATGAGTCATTTGACCTTTGACCTTTCCAAAAAAGATCAAACCACTTCTGAAAGGCCTACTTCTCTCCCTCTCTCTGTTTCTCTCCCTCTTAAAAGAAAAAAGAAAAAAACAATTCAACAGCAGTTGGCTGAATAGCAGGAGAAGCTGGTATGTGCCCCTAGGGTTTCCAAAACAACTGTCCTAGATCGTTTTATAAGATAATCTCAGTGTAATCGGTGTAGCCACAAATTATCGTGTAAACTCCCAATTAAAAACACAAAATAGGAGCTGTAAATCATGACACCAAACTACCACCTTCTCAGAACAGAGTTTGGGAAACAGGGTGGGGGTGAGGGTGGGGGGTTGGTGGGAAATAGAGCAGCGAACTCTTCCCCCCCCCCATTATTATTTCCACACTTTAACAAACCAGGAGAAAAGCAGCATTCCTGATTTATGAGCAGGTTTTAGAGCAAGCGCGAGACTAAAAACTATTTGAAATTCTAGCTTTAAGCAGCAAGGGAAGACCACACCACTTGTAAATTAATAATAATAATAATAATAATAATAATAATAATAATAATAATGCTCCACCCTCCTCACAGGACCGTGCTTGTAAAGAATCAGCCTGTGCTTTTGGCACCATGCCACCCCCCACCCCGTCCCATTTAAGAAATTAAACTGGTAGCACGCAGTCCTCACTGAAAGGTTGTGCTTTGCTTTGTTTTGCTCAGTGGTGGCTTAATTTCAGTCAATTAAACGATACAAATGAATTAAACGAATTAAGCTGACGTCAGCCCAAGGTAAAGCATGAGAGGCTTTCCGCCGCCTTCTGTAAATGCTATCCTAGCCTCCCCTTGCAGGTGTTCTTTAGCTAGCCTCTGGGTGCCAGGAACATTGGAAACTAGTCAGAAGAAAGTGAAGCAATGGTGGACGAGGCTTGACACCAGTCTGGTGGTTGCGTGCGAGGAGGAACACTTTGCAGGCCGTAGAGTGTCTCCTTTGCATGCACTAGTGCAGGGGTGGGGAACCCTAGGCCCAGAGGCAGACCCTCCAGACCTCGCTATCTGGCCCTCAAGACTCTCCCCAAGCCACACACCTTCTCCCTAGGCCACACCTCTCACTAGCCCTGTTCTGTGTCCTCCTTGTATGTTTTTGACCTGGCAGGAATGAGTCCTTAAACTCTGATAATGATTCTTACTTACCTGGATGGAGGTGTGTGTCCCTGTGTCTAGAAACTATACAAAGGTAAAATTTACATCCCTTCTTCTGTCCACTTTTGCCTCTGGCCCTGCCCACCAGTGTTTGTGGCCCACAGAAGAGGATGTGACCCTTGGCTGGAAAATGTGCCCCACTCCTACCCCGGGGGTCTATAAGCAAGGCTGGAAAAGACACTCACTTGCAATTTTGGAGAGCCACTGTGTTGATAGGACTAAGCTAGGTGGCTCTGTCATACGACTAGCTGTGCTCCTGTCTCACGTTAAACAAATGGCCACTTGCATTTATCATTATGGAGTTGTGGTCAATGTGTTGGATTAGGACAGAGCAGAGCTGCTGGATCAGGCTAGTGGTCAACCGGATGCCTGTGGGAAACCAGTAATCAGGATCTGGGCACAAGAGTACCTTTCCCTTCTGTGGTTCCCAACAACTAGAATTCAGAAGCACTACTGCCTCTGACTATGGAGGCAGAGCATAGCCCACAAGGATAGCCATCGATCACTTTGTTCTCCATGGTTTTCATGCCTCTCACTTGGTTTCTAGATCCAATCTGAAATTTGACCTCATTTGCCCTGTAGAGTTTGAGCCCACAATCTTCTGCTGCATATATGCCTTTATTTTGGCCTTTTTTCCTCCCACCCACCCCACATTTGCACATGACTAGCATTTTAATTTTGCCATGATTCTGTCAATAAATGGTTGGCTTCGAAAGAGCTTGGTTCAAATTCCTTAGTCCAGAGTATTGCTTTCCATGGTAAGGAAAAAACAATGAAAAGATGACACTTTACATACACAAGGCCAGCTCTGCTATGAAGCAGAGTGAGGCATCAGTCACAAGTGGCAGATTTTGGGGGCAGGAGCAGCAGCCATTCTTCCTGACTGTACCCTTTGGTTGGAGAACAGGGCTGTGAGCCATACGAAGCATCTGCAACCCCATGACTGGCCTGCACTCCTTAAGTGCAGTGGAGGAAACTATCCTATTCTAATTCCCCTAATGGGAAAGGGCCATAGCTCAGTGGCAGAGTATCAACCTTGCATGTGGAAGGTCCCAGGTTCAGTCTCCAGCATCTCCAGGGAGTGTCCTCTGTCTGAAAGCCTGGAGAGCCATTGTCAATCAGTATAGATGGATCAATGGTCTGACTCACTTCCTATGTTCCTAATATTAAAACAAGTTTCAGCTGCTAGTGTGGCCCGCTCCTGTACATGGAATGCTCAGTGTGGCACCTGCTCCCTCCCCTCAGGCTAGGATGAGCGAGTCTGTCAATTTCAGTTTCTCTTGGTATCCAATGTTTTTCGGTTCTCCACATTTCCACCTTACTTTGCAATTTATTTATTTGGGGGGCGGGGATCATTGTGAAAATTCATCATTTTAGTGCAAACATACACATTGTTTTTTCAAACCAATTTCCCCAATAGAATGCACTTTTGCATGTTATTTTCACAAATACATGCATTTTTATGCACACTGTACCCTACCATATGCGTTTCTGTATACATTGCTTGGCTAGAGAACTGCAGTACAAAATTCAGAGAAGTGCAAATTTCTTCTTTTTTCCTTTTAAAATTATTTATCTTAAGAAAGAAGTGCACATCTTGGAGGATGGCTATGCTTCAGTTTGTGAATTATTTTGGGAAGTGCAAATTGTGGGATGAAAAAATATGAATCCCTGTGGCCCACATGTGTGGAAAGAATCAGCTGGGTGTCTGGATACAAAATTCAGGGCTAAATTCATTCTCCAGCAGACGAGAGCCGCTAGTAGCACAAAAGTCAAGCAGCAGTATAGTACTAGGAATATAGATTGTTAGATCCTTTTATCCTGTTTAGTAGTGTGCCAAGTACTCCCCTCTTTCTATTCCTGCAATGAACAGACCACACTGTGAAGTAAGTTTAAATGCTTTACTTACAAATTCCATTTTTTCAAGCAGTAGCAAGGAGAACACAGGTAAAACAAAAGTCTTGGGTAGAAAATATAAAGAGATAGCTTCAATCATGTGTTCTAAGCTGGGAGCAAAACTTAGACATATCTTTGTCAGTTACATGGCATAGGGAGAGAGAGAGAACAGGAACAGAAGGTTTTACTTCCTCTTCTGAGAATAGTGGGCATGACCTAACTGGGTCTAGGAGCACAGTTTAACCCCTTCATGCACTAATTAACACTCATGCATAGTTATGTCTGACTACAGTTTCCTACACAAATGAGGTAGGTTTGCCTTTGAGTGCAAACTGAATTGAGTTTCTTTCCCATACGTATCTCCAGCTGCCCCTTTAAGCACCCTTGCAAAACAAAGTAAAACCATGTTTGCAAGAATCCTCTCTCCATATTACTTCCTCCTCCAAAGTAATCACGGTTGTAAGTAGCATGATCGGAAATGCTTTTGTAGGCTACCTTCTTGACACACACAAACAATTTCAACAATTACTTAAAATCGTTTAAAGCACTCTGTAAACACACATCTGCCAAGAGCCCCACCTGGCCACAGATAGCAATCAACTAAGGCAGCCCTTGCTTCTCCTCCTACTGCTTCGCATTACTCCATTGTCACCAGGGAAACTGGTAAGCTAAACAATAGAGGCTTTGCTAAACATGCTCCCGGTATCTGTATAATCTCTTTGAATGTACATTATTAACTTGGGCCATGCCCAGATTGTTGCTTCTCCTCTGTTGTCAGCACATCATGATCTGCAAGGAGATATTTATTGTTGCAAGCATATGACGCTCTTGCACAACCCACATGAGACTTCCAGAATTATGCCCAATTACACTAGACAAATTTACACTGGCTTCTGTTTCTCTCCCACAGCTGATATGTAGCGTGAGGAGGCATTGGGAGGTTGCTCCATCATCTAGCCCAGCCTTTGCCCACCTGTTGCCCTCCAGATGTTTTGAACTACGACTCCCTTCTGCCCCAGCCAGCACAGATTTTGAAGAGCTGTGGGCATCAGGTTAGCAAAGGCAGATCCAGCCCATAGAATGACTCGTATCTCAATTTCAGCTTCTCCTCCTCCTCACAGCGCCTAGTTAAACTATGGAATTTGCTCCTGTAAGATGTAGCAATGGCTACCAACTTGGGTGTCTATGAAAGAGGGTTAGGCAAATTATTAGAAGATAAGGCTCTCGTTGGCTGCTAGCCATGGTGGTTATGTTCTTTCTCCACTGTCGGAAAGAATACGCCTCTGAATACCAGTTGCTGGGAATGACAAGAGGGGAGAGTGCCTTCGCACCCAGGTCATGCTTGCAAGTTTCCCACAGGCATCTGATTGGCCACTGTGAAGATAGGATTCTGGACCAGGTGGGCCTTTAGCCTGATCCAGCAGGGTTCTTACATTCTTAAGGCACATGCTTAAGTAGATATTGCTGAAGTAAAGCACAGACTCACCAACCCTGCAGTTTTCAAGGCAACTGATCTAGGAACTGACCCAAGGAAGGCTAGCATAAAGGATTCTCATGCATGTTATGCTATCATCCAACAAAATCAGGAAAATCACTGAAAAATGCCCACCAGCAACCTGCTAAACCAATAGGCAAGCTTTCAGAAGATTACTTCTAGTAGGTGAAAAGGTTCAGCTGATAAATGATGATGGTAAAGTCCCCCCTTAAACTAATGCCATATTCTGTAAGTGAAGAGATTCCACATTTTTCAGCTATAATCTTGGGAGTAAGCTGAATCGACTGAGACTTTCTTCTGAGGAACTTTCCATAGGGCTGCAGTACAAGTGAACTTGGATGCAGGATTGCTGCAAAAGCTATGATGAAGCCTTGTGGGTGGCTCCTGCAATGCCCCATAAACCCTCCTAGAGAGTGTTCAGTGCAGGACTGTAAGGGGCAGAAGTTAGTGTCATAAAAAGAGGGGGCAGAAATATGTGTAAAAGCAGCTGGTTGGATAAAATGGAAAGGAAAACGTCACAGGCTTTTTTGTTTAGTTTTTTGACAAGGGTTTTGATTTCATCTACTTGGTGGAGATTTGAGAGGTAAAAAAAATCTCAGCTGGAGAACATTTCCATGAGCTCCACCAGCTGCAGACTAACTGGAGCTCGGGGTTGAATATCTAGCTGCCTTGAAGCTCAGCCTCTGTAGGGTGTGTGGCCATTTAAGAAGTTAGTGGCAGACGTGGAGAGGGGTGGGAGAAGGTGACTTAGGACATATTAGTGCTTAACACTTGGCAGAAAGAGTGTTTCAGACTTCAAAGCCCTTTCCCATCATTAATGATTTAATCCACACAGCATCCCTGTGAGGCGAAAAATGTTCTGTCCTAGGTTACTGGAGAACTTCAGAAATCGAGGGAGTTGAGCGTCAATAGGGTAGTACATAAAGCATGAGCCTTATTGATCACATCTGTACCTCATCTGTGGTCACACAGCGCAGACTAATCCCCTAAAGCTTCTCCCAGCATGCACTGAGCTCAGTGGAAAACCTGGTAAGAATTCTGTATGGTTAACCTCTCCCTCAAGTCACTTGTCCCAGAAGCAAGGAGTCAAAGAAGGCTAACTGCAAGAACCCATCACTGAATGTCTTTCATTTGTACTATTTGTTTCATTTTTCTCACTTTCATTGTGCAACTCTTAATAACCTGTACATGATGAGGAAAAAGTGCTTCTAGAAAGTTTTAAGAGCTGACAAAAATGTGCAAATTAGATTATCAGAAACATATTCTTTAACTACATTGGGGAAAAAACCTTTGATCAGTAAATACTGCAAGCCTGTATATTCTATACAACCCATAGTTAAAACAAAGCACAATTTATCAGAATTTTGGCATGATGCTTTACAGTGGTTAGATAAAAATGGAAGCAGAAGCTTCCAATCTCCTTCTTGTGGCTGCATCAGAAAGAAACAGAGGAGGAGGAGCATATAAACCCCAAGTTTATAAGGGGACAGCCGTGGGCTTTTTCTGTACAGTTCCCTCTGAGAACAATGAAACATCACTCTCATGGGGACATGCACTGCTCTATTAACATTTAACAGCAAGAAGCCTTCTGCGCTAGCCACTTCAGGCTGTCCGTGCCTGGATGACTTCTGGAGCTTTGGAAAAGGGGAGGGGGGGAGAATGGACAAATTCAGCATTGTTGCCTTCAGACCATGCAGTAATGGAAACTGCAGGACTGCAGATTCTAAAGCAGACTAAGGGCTTGTCCATACTTCTGTTTGGTCCATGGCTTCTAGGCATGGGTCTGAGAGGCATGAGTCTGAGAGGGTTTTCTTTGGTACCTCCACTTTTCCCTGTATCTAGGCATGAGTCTGAGAGGGTTTTCTTTGGTACCTCCACTTTTCCCTGTAAACCCGCTGTTTACAGCTGATTTGGAGCAAACATCAACCAGCAGATTAACATCTGTTCCATTACAGCAGTAAACAGTAGGTTTTACTGTGGAGAGTTTCAGGAAGAGAAGAAAAACCTCTCAGACACATGCCTAGCAAATAGAAGAAATTGTGGGACAAAGGGAAGTCTGGATGAACCCTAAAATGGATTCACAATCTGATCTGAGTCACAATCCATGCAGATCAAATCAGGTGAGTCCACTTTTCAGTCCAAATTCTGGATTGTTTCTCCATCTAACCCTTCTACCCATCCACGCCTTCGGCCACCGTGCAACAGTGAGGGAACCTCAGAACCCACCAATAATTTCAAGAAATTCTGAAGTGTCCTGATAATGAGGCAGAAAAATTGGAAATCTCTAATAATAATAATAATAATAATAATAATAATAATATTTTATTTATATCCCGCCCTCCCCAGCTGAAGCCAGGCTCAGAGCGGCTAACAACAGTAAAATAATACAGCATTCTAAAATCAATTCATTATAAAATCAGTTCAAATCAAATTGATGGCAACCATTGGGCTAGAGTTCTGTGAAGAAATTTTCCTATTTTGCAAAGGAAGGAAACTTTTGAGAAATTGTAGAACATGTTTTGGCACTTGTACTGTTAAACAGGTACTTTTGAATGGTATGACTATGTGGAGCCTGGGTGTACCATTTAAAAAAGAGAGAGAGGGGAAAGAAGCCTTTGTCCTTGTTTTGCAAACACAAATAAAGTGGTTGTGATATATGAAAGTATGCAGAGGCAGCCTGCCATTATGTACTGATCCATGTACTTCTCGTTACATTCTAATTTGTTTGGAAGCTCAGTGCCAACCACTCATCAACATTCTTGGCCACAGAGCTCCAGGAAGATGTGATTCATGTTGTATCAAAGAGCCTGGCAGCCTCTTTGGCCCAGTTGTGGCAGTTCACAAACAATGTGTTCCATGAAACTCCCACACCCAGCCCAAAAAGATTTCACAGAAACCATCCATCCTGTCTGAGTGGGAAGTGGACATTCTACTGCATTGTCATGCCAACCTGAAGTTTCACACTGCATTGTTCCCAGCGTAGGATCATCAGTGGGTGAGGTTTTGTTTTGCATAAATCTATGCTCAAGGTCTTCGTAGAGGTGTCCAATGAAAACAAAAACTACAAATCCTAATGGCATTGCGCACTGTGGAAAGACTGGGTTGTATCCAACTACTCGGAGTAGACGCATAGAAATTAATGAACCTGCAAGTTATGTCCATTATTTAAATGGCTCGACTCTGAGTAGAACTAGCATTGCATAGAACCCATTAAATAGTTCTTTGCCAGTGGAAATGTATCAGTTCGCTAAGTCAACAAACAGGTGAAAGCAGATAAGTTTTAAAAACCAAGCTTGTGTGCAATGAGGGCACCTCCAGCTTGGAGAGTTTTGTTTTGTTTTGTTTGTGGATATATTCGGAACTGTCCACACCACATTCCGCTTTATTCGTTATTCTGTGGTGCTTCCCCAGTGTTGCTGCACAATTGCTTTCTGGGAGGGCACTCTTGCACTTTAGCACAACAAAAGCAAGATATTTTTTTTTAAAAAAATGCGATATGAAAAGTTGCAAGATTTCAGCAGGAGACTATGTGACATGCAGCAATTGGTAATGAAGCAGTATGTCTGCCCCAGAACATTTGCAGGCATAAACAGCATTGAAAGTGGGATTGTATGTTTTACAAAAGGTGTACCTTCATGAGCACAAATAATTCCGAATGCAAAATAAAATGGACATTTGAAGAAGCCCTAAATTAGAAAAGTGGTAACAGTGACAAGAAAATAAACTCCTGTTAACACCTGTTAAAATGTTCATCCTTCCATTTACAATGAAAATGGAAGAAACAAATCAGTCTTCAAAATGGAACAGTACAAGGACATCTAAGCCTTATGAACTCATGCATAGTCACCTTTCAAGTTCTTAATTTGTCCAAATTGTTAATTTGCAGTTCTAATCAGGGTTCACATTTGCACGTCAACCAGCCAGTGAGTCACAGAGTGAAATGAACCCGCAGACTCAAGAATGTAACTGAAAACCAATCAGACTAGGTTCAAAACATATTACGATCTCCTGAATACTGAAGCAAAACATTGTCTATTAACTTCAATGGGTATACTCTGAGTAGGACAAGCTTTGGATATTACACACTAGCTTTGTTCCTGACCTTTCAGAGATGGGGAATTGGCTGGGGATCAAAATACAAAGTGTTTACCATTAGTACATATCTACAAGGTCTGCTCTGCTTAACAAAAAAAAAAGTATAGCTTTATGTGAACATAAGTATCGTTACTTGGGCTTCTTATACCAGTGTATTTCTCAAAATTTGTTTCAATAAATTATTCCTTTTAAAGGAGGGAAGAAATTGAATGGAAGAGCTATTTCCACACTTGCATTTGGTGGCAGCATGTGAAATCTGCATGTCTTTAATTTGAGTTCTTTGATCTAAGATGATTAATTCAACTTCTTTAAGTTCATTAAAACGGTTGATAGAAGATGAACAGTTGTCAGCGGCTGTTCATTTTTTCACTGGATTATCAAGATTATGTTTTGTATTGGTTTCTTCTAATTACTCTGTGTAATTTTTTTGTGGTTTTTTTGCTACCTGAAGTAGGACAATGGAGAGGCAGGATATAAATAGGGATGAACTGCTGTTCTGTTTCAGCTTCATGGGCACTCGGTCATAGATCCTGCCCCATTTTGTGTGCACAAAGAGTCTGCAATTAAAATGTACACACATTGTGCACATTGGCAGCATAACCTTTGCATTCATGTTTGCACTCTGTATGAAAAATACACATTTTTCAAAATTTTCCACCACAAAAAAAATTCTGTGAAATTCACATTTTGTGTAAATTGGTTAAAGAATAATACATGGTTTGGGGTGCACCTTTTGCACCAAAACTGCATCACAACATCCAAAGGAGTGAGTAATACAACTGGGAGTTTTGATCCACATGGAAGTTTGGAAACATCGGATTGGATTGGTACACTGTGAAAAGGGGACTGGATGAATTCCTTTTCTGTATTTAAATATAGATAAATATAATATACATTACCAAGTATTGCATTTTCTTGAATGCCTGACTTTTTTGTTTTTTCTTTCATTGTTACTCCAGAAAACCAGAGAACCTTTGAACTCTGTGATCCTGGATGAAACTACAGAGATGATCCTTGAGAAGCAGAATGTTTAATTGCCATCCATTTCAAGCATGCCTTCTTTGACAACAAAATGCAATTAAAGAAACCATCATTATCATGTTATGGTGCCTCTAGGAGGTCCTGGATAATGTGGAAAGGGCACTGCAAGAGTTGCTTAACCTTCTTAGAAATGAACTTCCTTAACATTTTTACATCTTCCCTTTGGTTCATGTCGGTCACAATGATGAAACAATTTAAAAGAGGAAAGGTCATGGCAAAACGGTGAACTTTACATGCAGCACCGTGCCGTAAAAGTCTCCTGAAGTAGCAGCAAGGGAATGGTGAGTCTCATGCTAGAAGAAGGAAACAGTGGGTTGGTTTTAGCATTGGGGTTGACTATGATCAGAATAATAGATTTGGATTAAAGGGGAGGTTTGGGGGGGTTGTTTTTTAAAAACCTTTTAAAAAAAACACCTTTGGATTTGGGTTCTTTCTTTCATTAGAGACTCGCCAAAGCTTGAATTCTTGGATCTTCCAGAAGTGATGTAGGCTGAGTATTGTTTGTTTTATTTATTTTCAGACAAACTATCCTTCAGTAGCCAACTATCTCCAGTAAGTAAGTAAGTAAGTAAGTAAGTAAGTAAGTAAGTAAGTAAGTGAAATAAAGCAAATACAAACAAACAAATATTCCTGAGAGATAGGCAGATAGGGGATAACTAACATAGCACCCTCAAAATATTGTTTCATTATGTTTCCCATCATCCCATGACTATTGGTAACGCTGACTAGGGCTGATGTAAGCTGGAGTTTAGCAACCTCTGGAGGATACTGGATTGTCTACCCCAGAGAGAGAGGGAATATTTATTCAGGTCCAGGTGTTTGCTTTATCTTATTACTTATTTACAGGGATCAAAAGCGACTTTAAGTGCTCAGCTCAGATAACAATATGTTAATTTTCCTCCTCCATACTCTGTCCGCTGAAAGATAGATATATAACTAAGACTTGCCAATGAATATTTACACACCATAATAATATGGCAAAGTACTAATTGCTGGTGTGGGTTTTTTGCTTGCTTGCCTGCCTGCTTGGTGCTATCTTTAATCCCATCTCCTCAACATCTTTGGAACCAACTACCAGATGAATGATCAATAGTACGTAGGCCAAAGTAGTAAAGGGGAACTAAATAAGTAAATAAATGGGGAGATAAATTATTCTTTATGAATGATTAGCCCAGTATTGTTCTCATTACAAAGAGAACAGATGATTTACATTTCTCCTTACAGATAATCAGCAGCTTATTGGTGTCCTAGTGTGACACGGAATGAGGCTCTGTCATCTGACTCTATCATTTCCGAAATTCATCACAAAACTACATTAAATATCGTATGCACCATGTAATTGTCTGCAATGAACACCGCTAAGACAGTAATTGTGTAGTCAAGAGTTAATTTATTCACAGCAAGCCCGTGCAATGTAGATATTAATCTCCTGGAGTACACAAACTGTTGTTCAGGGTTAAAGTATTCACTCTTCCCGCAACATAAACAAGTCATCTCCTTATAGCTCTTCACATAAATTGCTAACTTACCACCAGGGGTGAATTCAGGATTGGAAAGGAGGCCAGCAGGAACCTCTCCTTCTCCATTGCCTTTTCTGTCCATTTCAAGCACTCTATTTACAACTACCCAGCAAAGTGAGCACAAGGTAGGCAGGAAATCCTTTTCAATCTCTTCATTCTTGCTACTGTTTGCTTGCATGCTCAAAGTAGGCAGCTGAACAGGAAGGAACAGCAATGGGCAGCAACAACAGGGGGGTAGCAGGAGAAATGAGCGAGTGTTAATTTCTCTCTCCTACTCCCCTCTCTTCATTGCCCATTTTTCCAATCTTCCACATTCCACATCAGTTTGTGATTTTTTAATATAGTCCACTTAAAGATTAGTCCCCACTTGAGTGTGCATTTCTTCTTATATGCCCATTTATTACTTAACTAAGATCTTCTCGGAGAAGATGTGGAAATAGCATCATACAAGAAGCTACTGGTAAGGCAAGCAATAATTTTTGCAAGCATTAATTACACACAGCCTTGGGTTGGACGAATGCATCACAAAAGTCAGGACAGTGAGAATTGTAGCAAACAGCTGCAGTTGGGTTTGTGCATTGTTTTGGAGTGCACAAATTAGGTAAATTCTCAATGCAAACTGAACTGAACTTTCAGTAAATGGTCAAAAGAAGAAAGAAAACCCCGAAGAATTTTCAGTCCAAAACTACATTGCTTATTTCTAGTGTCCTGTTGTCCAAAGAGCACTAAACATTTTAACATTGGCTCTTGTCTTCTTCCCACATGGGGAAGTGGGAGACTTTTTATTTAATTTGGCAAAACTGCAGCCAAGGGTACTTCAAAGAAGCACTTAGTCTCACCAATGGTTTCGGAGAGTGGTGACATTGCTTTATTGCCTTATGACAAAGGAGGCCATACCACGATGGGTTGTACAAGATGTGGTTCTTTTGTTTTGTTCTTGCTTGTACCATTGTTGGGAATAACCAAATAATATATTTTAGAAAAAAATATGACAACCAAAGATCAATAGATTTGTTATTCTAGTGATGCAAAAATTGAATCATTAAACTGTAGCGTTAGAAGGGACTTCGAGGGTCATCATCTCAACACGTGGTCTCCCATCAAATTTGAAACCATGCAGGACCCTGCTTAGCTTTGCTAGCAGTTTTATCAGGAAATCAGTTGAATGAAAACACTTTCTTAGGGATGGAGAGCCTGCAGCCTTCCAGATGTTGGGTTCCAATGCCCATCAGCCCCAGCCAACATGGCCACTGGTGAAGGGTGATGGTCAGGAATGATGAGACTTGTAGTCCAGCAGCTTCTGAAGGTTCCCATCCCTGCACTATCTAGAACAAACATGAGCCAGTCTTTTACTGTTTACTCTCCTGAGTCAATTATAATCTATAATTACGAAAGGAAATAGTGCAAATGCCAAAGCAAAATTGCCTCTCTAGGGAGATACAGATCAGATTTGGTCTAGGATGAAACTACCTGCATTTTAAAAGCACTTATAGTGGATTAAGATAAACTACTCACATTTATGAGTATTACACTCAGCAATGCCTTCAAAATCTAGGTATGCCCCTTTATTGACTTTGGGGTTTTTGTAGAGTCAAATAAACTGTCTAGCAACCAAAGATCAAGGTTGGCACAATAAATATGTACCAGTCAGGTGACATTTGGTATGACGTGGAATTGTTGGCAGACCAACTGATGATTGCCTCGGTCCATTTCATTATGAGACTGCTTGCTAAGGTCCAGTTTTTGCATCCAAAAGAAAATGTATTTTCTGCCACCAAGGTTATAAGGATCAACGGTAGCAAAAGTCAAGCCATATGCATGCATCATTGAAAGTGGGTGATAGGGAAATTGTCACCATCTGGGTGTGGTTTGACTATGGCTTCCACATTCCCTGACTATGACCCACGGACCCCAACAACATTTGAAGGACCCCACACCAAATTTAAAGTGAGGAGGGAAGTTTTAATGCCAGAATGGAAAATTACTTACCTACTTCTTGTCACTTCCTGCTTTGAACAATGCCAGAGCAGGACTTTCCAGTCTCTGAAGTTGGCAAAATGCTCTCAGTGACTCCTCTTTATGCCTAGGTGCCATGGCCTATTGACTATCTACTGACACACACACACACACCCCACACTAAATATGGAAAAGAATTTAATATGAAGTGACTGAAATGGGACAAGTGGTTATGAATAGAGGGATTTCTGAACCAGACCTTTCCTTTTTCATGCTTCCGTCTCAAGGGGAAAGCTTTCATTCCAGAATGATAAGATTAGATACACTTTCTTACAGTCGTATTCTTCACCCTGCTACACTTTAGTCAAGAGACTTTAATTTGGGTGCTGTACAGTTGCCTAGTGATGTCTTCATCAGCTGTTCAAAAGCTCCGGGTCAGGAGCTCAGAGATTTGAATATATAATTTGGCTAATTGACTCAAGTGTCCCTTTTGACCACAGTCAATTTCTACTAATTAGAAATAAGGATCATTAGCTAATGTGTGTAAAGAGTGCTGAGGAGGACGTGTTGCAAGAAGGGCTGAGTGCTGCATTCAACACATGAGACAGAAATGATCTTCCTTTCTCCCTATTACCACTCGGAATTCAAAAAGGTCCCAAACTGAATGAAAGTGGCCTGAAGGTCAGTTCTAAACTCTGTATTCTGCACATGAAGATTCTTGCCTGTATATGCACAAGCATGAAGCCCAGCACCACAGTTCTGATCTCTGAAATAAGGTGGGTCCTAAAAATATGCATCTTCAATGTCAAAAACTGGGGGGAAGTGTGTCTTCAGCTGCATAATGAAGATGCCGAATGAATAAGTTGGGGAAAACACAGGAAGCTGCCTTATACTGAGTCAGACCATTGGTCCCTCTAGCTCAGCGTTGTCTACATGCTGACTGGCAGCAGGTCTCTAGAATTTTCAGACGGGGTCTTATCCCAGCGCTACCTGAAAATGCTAGAGATTGAACCTAAGACCTTCTGCATGAAAATGTGGGTGCTCTGTCATTGAGCCATCGCCCTTCCCCTGACCTGGTAGAATGCAGTTTCCTCCATCCTTAGAGTGTGAAGCACAGCATGACTCATCTTCTATTCAAGTGGTCAGGGAGCCTAGGCAGAGCATGGGATGCCTATGCCACATGGTACCATGCAGACCACACCATTGCTACCTTCTCCCTGCATGCATGCATATGTCACCATCTCCTACATAACCCCAGCACAAGGACCTCCTGCTGTAAAACTTCCGTGGCAATAAGAGGCTCCACCAAGCTTAGACAACCACAATGCAGACTGGCCTAAGACTAGTTGCAAACAAGGAAGTGCCAGAAATTGCCTGGGTACCCACCTTTTCCTAGACCAGCCCTACTGGGTGTTGTTCTCGGGCTTTGTTTAAGGATTTCCATAGGCATCTGATTGGCCACTTTGGAAACAGGATGCTGGATTAGATGGGTTTTGGTCTGATCTAGGAGGGCTCCTCAAATGTTCTTATGAGTAACAGGAAGGAAGGGCTGTTGCTTTCATGTCCTGTCTGTGAATCCCCCAAAATAATCTGGTTGGCCACTAGATCATCTATTTGGCCACTGTGGGAACATAATGCTTGACTAGATGGCCCATTTGCCTGATACAGCAGCCTCTGCTTATGTTCTATGCTGACATCTAAGCACCTTACTGTTGGGTTTTTTCACCAAGGCTGTAGGGGTAAATTAGGTCACCCTGTAAATCACCAAAAGCTGCTTGTGGTCTAGCTCCCCACCTTTATGAGAAACTAAAGCATTATCGATCCGTGAACATGCACTTTCTTTGTACATCACTTCAAAAGTGCCCCCTTATATACAAAAGCTACAAAGAGTATCAGGAAAACCAGCTCAGGTGAAAGCATTCCTTACCCCCACCTCCATTTTTTTTCAAAGAGTTAGATCTTTGAAAAAACAACAGCACATAAAAGGAAAGAGAACCAAAGCCTCTATCCCTCCCTCCTGATAGTCAGCAAAGCAAAGCTGGTGAAGCCACAGGGGAGCCGCCATGTAGAACCTGCTGTTCTCACACAGCTCAAGCCTGGCTTTTGAGGTTTGCAACCATGACAAATCATGAGTTTCAGAATACCAGTACGCCGGGGATGGGTCATTCTTGTGTACTACTCGATCCCAAGAGGGAGAAAAATCCAGAGGGAAGATACCTGAGTGACATTTCAACTGACACATTGAGGAGTAGCAGAGACAGCTTCTCCGCTGTGTGCTGGGTTTGGTTGCATCACTACCGTTGCTTCCAACCCTAGGACAAAGCATTGCTGTTGTTGTTGTTGTTGTTGAATTATTTGTACATTTGCATGTTTACATTTATAACCCAACCTTTCCAAAGAAATCAGGACACTTCTCAACCTTTTGAAAAAAGGTTTGGGTTTTTTTGGTTTTGGTTTTTTAAAGGTGATATTCAAATTCATGGATCTAACTAAGGCCACATTCATTCCATACATTTCAAACACTATGATTCCATTTTAAACAGCCATTGTTTCCGTCTCTTTGTTTGTATAGGGTTCTTTCTTTGCCTTGGTGTTGTTTGGGAATTGGGATACTTCCTTTAAAATAAATGAGTGAGATATAAATGTTGAGAAATAAACTGAGGGTGGGTGAGGGTGAATAAAAATGAAGATTGTGTCCTGCTTAGACATTTGTGGGAGGCTTATTGATTGAATACAAACAAACCCAAGCTGTATTCATGCCATACATGGGCTTCCCCCAAGGAATTCCGAGAGCTCTCATTTGTTAAAGGTGCGAGAGTCACTAGGAGACCCCTTATTCCCCTCCTACAGCTGCAATTCTCAGAGTGGTTTAGCTATCAGTCCCTCTTCCCAAGGAACTCTGGGAATTGTAGCTCTAGGACAGCAAACTCTGCTTTAAATGTATAGTGCAGATGAGACTACTGCTGGAGAGGGAGAGGGAGCCAACCCACCACATCCTGTTTATTTGGATTCCTGACAGAATACAGCTGGTATAGGTGGGGTCCATACACAATTTCAGCAATCTTTGGTTAGGGGAAACAGAGGCAAAATGGTTCGGCTAGCAGCCATCTGCACTGCTTGACCAAATCCTTCAGTCTCTTAAAGTGACTAAGATACATGAAGCCCAGTGGCATCCCTCACATCCTTTTGACCAGTGCTTTGCCAAGAAAAGGAAAGAAGTCTCCACATTTCATAGTGAAAGGTCATATCCTTCCCCCTTTTATTTTCCAGGAAGTATTGTACCAAAAACATCAACACAGTCAGAGTTTCTTCATCAACTGGCAAGACAACACAGAAAACCAGCTTACCCAGTGGCTGCATGTATGCCATGATCATGTTATCACTTAATAAATGGTTGTCTATGTGAACTATTACAACTTAGAGGCAGGATGGTGGGTGGTGAAGCATTTTTCTTGGCAGGACTTGGTGCACAGGGTTGGTTGCTCCTTGTGAATAATAGTCCTTTGCAGCCACAAAGGAACATTTGTAAGATCAGAGCACCAGATTGTTGGAGTTTGGAGGAGGAATAGGGTCAAGACTTCACTTATTTTATTGGCAAATGGATAGATGGGAGATAGAGATCCGTGGAAGCAGCCACTGGTAGCATCAGAAGCAGGGAAGGTCTGATCCTACAAACGTTGGGTTGTAACTCCCACCAATCCAACCAACATGGAATGATAAGAGTTGTAGTTGAGCAACACCAGGGTCTGGTCCTTAGTTCAAGAGCAGAGGACCTGATTTGCCTCCAGAATGCCCTAGGATCGGTCTGGTGAGTCCAGTTAAAAGGATCTCAAAGTAGACAAAACAAGTCTAAATGGACCAAAACCTGTGTAAATATATGGTAGTTTCATATGTTCATATGGACCAGTGGCTAAGTGGACCAGTGTGGATCAATGGCTAAATGGATCAAAACAAGACTAATGTATCAATGGCTGAATGGACCCATAGCTAAATGACTAATGGGTCAATAGCTAAATGGACCAATAGCCTTTCTCAATATAAGGTTGTTTCTTATGTTCATATATTATCTATCATATATTGCAATACAGCAGATACCCATCCTAGGAAGAAAGTAGGTGCAAAGAGTGGGTAGTCTGCTCTCTCCATCAGTAGTTAGTTCCAAAGTTAATTTAGAACAGAGGTGGGGAACTCTTTTCAGTCTAAGGGTTGTATTCCATTCTAAGCAACATTCCAGAGGTTGCATGCAAGTGGTGACTGCAACAACGGGAACATCTAATGTAAATATTACAGGAGACAGGAGACTTCTCACCCTCTCTCTGTCCTCTGTTCAGGCAAGCAAGAGGCATTCTCAGAATTCAAGAATTCTCAATGAAGGTGCAAGGCAAGGTTGGTGAGAGGTGTTGAGAGAGGGGATGTGACCAGGAAGATGATGGAGGGACCAGATAGAAAGACTTGGAGGGCTGCGTTTGGGTCTCGGCCCTGACATTGCCTGCCCCTAATTTAGAACATGTATCTATTCATACAGAGCCACTGCTACAAGTGTGGGATCCTCTTGGCTTTCCAGATGTTACTAAGCTGCAACTTCCTTCAGTGGGTGGTGTGTTTTAGTCCTGCCTTTTAAAAATACAAACAAGCTTTTGACTTTATTCTATTTTAGTTTTGTTCTGGTTGCTTCTGACTCCAAGTGGCCAGCACTTGTTGCGATTCCTGCATTTCAAGGGGGTGGAATAGATGACTCTTGGGATTCCTTCCAGTTCTACAATTCTATCATTCTAGGATTTATTTATTGTTGTAAAAAAATTTGAGATGATGATGATGGTTATAGTCGGAGCCCCTGTCTGTTGACCATGCTTGATGGTGCTGAGGTTTCCCACATCTACACCATGTTTATAGATGGGGACCAAGAACTGGAAGAATGCCCAGTTGGTCAATTGACCATGGTCTTGGCCAAAGTCATGCTTCCAGGCCATCTTTCATCACCCTGGTGCCTGCCTTCCAAGTGCTACTGGACCTCAACACCTATCATTTCTGACCATTAGCCACACTGGCTAGGGCTAATGTGAGTCCAGCAATGTCAAGGGTGAACAAATCTTCTCCAGACTCATCTCACTTACCTTGCCACCAAACATTCCAATGAAGTTGTGGGCCACTCCACTTAGCTTACAGCTAAGTAGTTGTACCTATGTAGCTCCTTAAGGGAAAAGGAAAACAATCGAGGGGGAAAGGCCGGCAAAACTCTGGGAAATAATTAATTTCCCAGAGAAGTTGAGACTGGTGCATTTGAGAGCCCAGCAAAACACAGAAGGTTTGAGCATCAGCTAGCGCCGGTGTCTCCGAAAACTCAGCAAGCAACAGGAGATCAAGAACCCCTTGATATTTATTTATCTGGTGTTTTCTTTCAGATCTTGCAATATGACAACACATGTCAGTGTCAGTCGAGGTCCTGCTGGCAACACCTTGAAAACTATGTGGAGGTACAGAAAATAAACAGCGCCGGCTGTGATTTCAGTGATAAAATACCAATGTAAGGGAAGCCTCTTGGGATCCATAATCTCAAATTG
This sequence comes from Podarcis raffonei, assembly GCF_027172205.1. Lineage (NCBI taxonomy): Eukaryota > Metazoa > Chordata > Lepidosauria > Squamata > Lacertidae > Podarcis > Podarcis raffonei. Next base: position 53,530,736 of record NC_070609.1, on the reverse strand, counting down.
TCACGGGATAAGAATTGTCTGTCTTTTTGATAAAAGATGTCAAGTTTCCCCTTCTGGGTTTTAAAGAGAAAGAAGCACTTTTTTCTTCTTATTATTATTTTTAAAAGCTGGCTGTATACCAACCAAGTCTGCAGAAGGGATTTGCTTCGTGGTGTGACTGTTTCTGCTTCAGCCCATCTTTTCCTGTAGACTTTGATATCACAATCCTATTTGATAGTCCAATCCCCACATTTTATTTTTTGTTCAGCACATTTAATTTTACCAGCATGGACTAAGGGTGACAGATCTTAATTACTGTATACTTCAAAAGGCATGAGATGAGCTTTTATTTTATGAAAACAAAAACAAACCTGCATTTGTAATTAAACAAACAACCAATTAATTAAGTTGGATGGAAGATTGATTTTCTTTGTTGTTTGTTTTATGGATTATTATTACTATTGCTTAAGAGTACATTAAGGTTTGATTCTGCAATGCTTTTTTTAAAAAACCAAATCCTCCTGGAACCAGTGGCCATTTTAGAATATTTCAAATAACTCACCTATTTCTGGATGTCTGAAATAATTTTTAATTTGCTGTGACACTATGTAGGCTTCATGGGAGAATAAGGATCCTGTATAAATGTATGATGGCTGTTACTGCCCTTTGTTGACAGGGTAAGTTTATGCATGTTTCTTCAAAGTATGTCCCACTTCGTTCAGTGGAGCTTGCTCCCATGTAAGTGTTACATTATTTTGGTGAATATTTTCTTCTGAGTAAGTTAATAGGTGTAGGATTGGTAGTTTTGAACACTGAGGTGTAGTTTTGAACACTGCAATGCTGTGAAATCATCAAGAGTGGAGAGATTTGCATGATATTGGGAATTATTCAAGGAGTGTCAGGAGACAGATGGGCAAATATGTCAATTTCAGTTCCTCATTTTCCTACTCTAGATTTCCACATCACTTTGCTTTTTAAAAATCATCATGAAAATTCATTAGTGTTTTGATGCAAATTTCTCCCAAAAAAATACACTGTATGGGATTTCCTCCAAAGTACACATTGTTTGCAATTCAATTTTCCCTAATGTGTTGCATTCTTGTATGTTGCTTTCAGAAATAGATGTGTTTATATGCACATGTTGTGCTAGAATATGCTTTTGGGTACACATTACTTTGCTGGAGAACTGCATTACAAAATTCAGAGAAGGACGCCCAATATTGTTTTCTTTTCTTTTCTAAAGTACATTATGATCTGTAAAAGCTACTGAATAAATTGCTCTGCGACTCTCCAGGCATTCCAGCATGGTGTTGTCTTCGCTCATGTTCTCACCACCTACACAGGGATGGATGTGCCAAGATATTTAGGTTGGCTTCCTTCAAAAGAGTGGGAAAAATGGGCTCAGCCCTCTGTCGGTGCTTCAGATGGGGCTGCTGTTCCTGGCAAGGGGGAAAAAACTGCTGGCATAGGACCTGCTTTTGCTTCTCATATGAAGCCCTGGCACTTATCTCGAAGCTGTTGATTACTTGGAAGGGGAGGGACAAGGTGGTGGGATGGGAGGCGTGTTGCAATCACAATGTGTCCCAAATTGACAAAGTGCACTGTGGAACTTTGGAATTCGCTCCAACAAGAAGCAGTGATGGCCGCCAACTTGGATGGCTTCAGAAGCAGATTAGACCAATTCATGAAGAACATAAAAACATCAGAAGAGTCTGCTGGGTTAGGCCAGTGTGCCATCTAGTCGAGAATCTTGTTCTCATAGGGGCCAACCTGTTGCCTGTGGGAACCCCACAAACAGGACCTGAACACAAGAGCACTCTCCCACTGTCCTGTGGTTTCCAGCAACTGGTATTCGGAAGCATTATTGCCACCAAACATGGAGGCAGGGCATACATGGGCTAGGACCCACTAATAGAGCTATCCTCCCTCCATGGACTGGTATACTCCTCTTTTAAACCCATCCAGGTTGGTGGTCATCACTGCCTTCTGTTTATGTGCTGTGTGAAGAAGCACTTTTATCTGTCCTGATTCTGTGTCCAAGTGAAATACAGTGTGATGTCATTCTTATATTTTTATTATATGCACACACAGAGAGAGGGGGGAGGGAGATGTGGTAGAGATATCAAAATTTTATTGTGTATCATTTTTACCCCTCTAACAGTCATGGAGGATCCTGGGAACTGCAGTCATATAATCAAAGTTGGAAAGGACCATAAGGGTCATCTAGTCCAACTCCTTGCAATGCAAGAATCTTTTTGCCCAACATGGAGCTTAAACCCATGACCCTGAGATTAAGAGTCTCATGCTCTATTGACTGAACTATCCCAGAAAGCTCCATGAGGTGCTAAGGGTGCTGGGAACTGTATCTCTGTGTGGTCAGCACCCTTAACTAATATGAGTTCCCATGATTTTGCAGGGAGGCCATGACCATTAAAATGCTATAAGAGTGCTTTAAATATCTTGGTTGGATGTGTCCTGATCCATTCAGCAAATAGACCATTCAGTGGTGCTCATTTGGTTAAGCCAGAGCCTGAGCACCTTGTGGGTTTTCGTCTGTGCTGCTGAACACTTTTCTTGTTTCTGTAGCATTGTTTGCAGAGTACATCAGACCTGGAGAACATGGAATGCAGTGGCCCATCCCTGCTTATGACAAGCAGAGGATAAATTAATGTTATTGCCCGGTTGATGCATATGTGGGTACAGAATATTCTTCTTTTAATTGAGCTGGCTCTCTCTGTAATTGAAAAGCACAGCTAACACAGAGGCAAGACTCATCACAACAGCTTGTCTCCTGTCACAACCCTCTAGTCAAAGAACGTGAAGAACTCAAACAAAAATGGGAGACTCAGTGACATGGAGGAAAAGCCGGTTGATGCTGTCTGTGTGTGTTTGTGTGTGTGTATAATGTTGAAGTCATAGCTGTCAACTTTTCCCTCTTCTTGCAAGGAATCCCATTCAGAATAAGGGAATTTCCCTTAAAAAAACAAGAGCTCAGCTGGGTGGGATCAAAAGATACGCTCTAGCCTAGCAACATGCTTCCAACAGCAGACCGTCAGATGACTCCAGGAAATCAACAAGCAAAATATGAAGTCAACACAACCATGGTTTCTCACCAGTGGCCCACATCAAGTGGCATACCTCCTAGGAACATTTTGGCAGGATGTGGCTCTCTAGCTGTTGCTGGACTACAACTCCCATAACCATGACCATTGGCCACGCTGGCTGGTGGGAGTTGGAGTCAAACAACATCCAGAGAACCACAGCTTTTCCATCCCGACAAGTCAGGATCATGCATTTTTGCCATTCTGTATCATAGCTAGTTGCCTCCTCTCTTCCCTGAATTAGTCTATAAATTCTTGAATCTCACAATCATACCCATTGTGAATGATCTCAAGCCTTTTTTTTGTAATTCTCTGCACCCTTTTGGCTCTGAGAAAAGGTCAAGTGGCCACTTCAGCTGAATTGGTGTCTTTGATCCCCCTGCTCTCTTCCCGGCACTGCACTCCTTAGAAGTAGTTTCAGCACCTGATTTATTAAGAGGCGGGTGGGGCCAGGCAAGTCTGTCGCAATCCCCGCGAAGATGATAATAAATCTGATCCTCATATCACAGGTGGTGCTGATGTTTTTGCCGGATTATGCTGAAGTTAGCAAATCAAACACAAATGTTTCTACCTTTCTTTTTAAAAAACACAATTATTTGTTTTTGCGTGATGGGTGCTAGCAAACCAGGAGCGTGGTGGAGAACAGGTTTTGCAACACTTTTTCTTTTATAAAAAACACACACACTTCCATACTAATAAATTTTATTTTAATAAAAGAGGGGTCAAAGAAGCAATAGTCCAGCTATTTTTATGCCATGCTGTCTGGGTTCAGTTTTTCGTTAGCCCTTTAAAACACTGTCAGAGGCACAGATGTTTCCTTATTGGCAAAAAAAAGTAGTTACTTAGCTACTTAAGTAGTATTTTTAACCTGCTCTTCAGGGGGGGGGGGGGAAGGCTGTCAGAGCAGCTTACAGAGATCATTAGTATAACAGTTCTTACCATAAGACCTACAGTCTAAAAGACGCAACACAAAAGGAAAAGGAAATGAGAGGGATGAGGTAAAAAGCAATCTCTGGAACTTGAGTATGGTTCAAAGTTTTTGTGAATTTTCTTTCCAGGAAGAGAGGTGGGGAGCAAGTTCCCTACAGCATCTCCATCTCTGGGTAACTGACAAAGCCCAGTTGGTCTCCAACTTGCCATGATATTCTTCCCAGAAGGCAAGGGAACAGCTTTCTGGTGTGGCTTTTGGTACCTTGGCTGATGGCTAGGAAAATTCCATGCCATTAGGGCTCCCACACAACTTCCAACATTTGGGCAAAGAAAATCAGGACAGGGTGGCTGGAGAAGGAGGGAAGAGGCAGCGGAAGCAATGGCAGGGGGGCTGCTTTGCTGGTGGCAGGACCCAGCAACGGGGAGCAGTGGCAACACCACTTGCCCACCACCTGACCCCACTTTGCCTTACCTATTATAGTATAGAGGTCTCTTAATCAGGCACTTTCTATGATAAAGACAGAATCCATGGTAGTGGCTGTCCTGGCAAAATAGTGACAGTTGGAGTGAAGAAGGTCTTGCGTGAAGAAGTCTCAGGTTCAGTCTCTAGGTAGGGTTGAGAGAAACACCTGCCTGAATGAAAATCAGTGTAGACAATACTGAGTGAGATGGACCAATGGTCTGACTCAGTATAAGGCAGCTTTCTATGTTCCTATTCTAATGCAATGCTGCACATTAAGGGAAAGGGCCGTAGCTCAGCTGTAGAGCATTTGTTTGCATGCAAAAGGTCTCAGTTCAGTCCTCGGCATCTCCACTTAGGGTTGGGAGAAACTTAAGTCTGAAACCATGGAGAGCTGCTGTCAGTGTCAGCAGTATTGCCCTCCTAGCACAAGGAAGCTTGAGAGAGCAGGCAGGCAAAGCTAGAGGATGGAAATAAATTTTGGAAACTGAGGTTGCCATATAACATATAGTATATATTAGGCTCACAATTTACACAGGGGGTGGTTTACATTCTGTGGATCTCTCCTAAAGCTAAACTCATGTATAGTCAAGGCCTACTGGGTTCAGTGGCGGGTGGGTTGCCAAAGTCATTTTTCCCAGAACCCCACCCCCTTTTAATTTTATTTTTAATATATTGTCACATGTGTAAAGCTGACTGTGCATACGTTAAATGCACACAAGTTGTATGTAAAAGGCAAGAGTCTGGTTAAAGGGAATGTTGACTGGAGAATTCATTCAAAGCTCCAGTGTCCTTACCTGGGAGTAAGCCACAATGAAGTCAATGGGGTTTACTTTTGAGTAAACATATATTGGATTGCACTAATTTTCTAATCCTCTTTTCCCACAGTCTAAGCTATTCTTGCAAACACCTTAACTCTGTGCCCATCTAAGTCAACTCCACTCCACCCACCTGTTAGGCAAGATTTTGCAAGTGCAGTATCAATGTCACCTCCCTACAGTTATCTTCCTTTGCTCCTGTTACACTTTCTCCTCTTCTTTGCACTGATAGCTACACCACTGAAAGTGACCTCCTTCGTTTCCAGACAGATCTGCTTTTATGTCTTTCTATCCCCATCTCATTGTTCTTCAAGCTCCCCTCCCGCTTTACGTATACTTTGCCAACATTTCTCCAGCGGATATTGCGTGCATTTCTCTAGTTTGTGGATGGCTAACCGGTGGCACTGAAGGTTTTTATTATTTATTTCATAGAATTTATGTAGTGCTCAATTGCAAGAAGAAGAAGAAGAAGCCTCAAAGCAGCTTACAGAAAGCAATTACAAGATTCAGAAAATTAAAACCAGCTGTAAACTAAAAACACATCAGCATTGTGAGATGTTTGGAATATATTCTAGATGTATTCTAGATATCTGTAAAAGCTACTGAATAAATTGTTCTGTGACTCTACAGGCATTCCAGCATGGTGTTGTCTTCGCTCAGCAGTGGTCAGGGATGATGGGAGTTTTAGTCCCACAACTTCTGCACAGCCACAGGTTAGCCACCTCTATTCTTGACTGACGCAGCTCCATGCATGCCTGTTCATCAGTTGAGAACAGCAGCACCAAGTGGTGACCTGCGTATGCCAATGGTGCAAACTACGAATGGGGTCTTCGGTGCAACTCCACATCACTTTATATGTAAACCATTTTAGAGGAGATGCTTCACACAAGTCTGGATCAAATGTTGAAGCATGGTGATGAGGAATGAGGGCATCGGCATTTCCCAATTATTGGGAGACAATAATTGTCTGAAAGGGGAGATAAAAAGTGGGAGGGAAGCTAATAAATAAAACAATAGGAGAAATGTTTTGGGGGGTTTTTAAGCAGTGTACTGACAAAGAAGTGTGACAACATTCTCCTTAGAACACTGTTATGATTATGATTAGGATTAAATTTATTAGCCTCCTTCACTGGCAAGTCCCAGGGTGGGTTACAACAAATTAAAATTTAGAATTAAAAAGAATGGATAGTCACAGCTGTCTCTGTATGCAGCTGAACGTAGTGGTAAAAGCCCCAACTTTGTTTTAATGTATGGTGGCCCCAGAGATCCTTTCAAAACTTGAAGGTGAGATCCCAGTATTCAAAAGAAACAAAATGGTAAATAATCCCGCTACACACTTTCTCGATGCTCTCCAGTTTTGTAGTCTTGATTTTTTTAGCTGCTGAGTTTAACCTGCTTTCCTTGACTCTTTCAAGATTGGCAGCTGATTTGCATTTTAGAAATCTCATAAACAGCACCATCAGCGGTATTCATCCCATATTTGGAAAGAAAATATGTCATCAGCGAGTGACTGAGTAGAAAAGTTCTGGTCTGTGGACGATAGAGAGTGAATGGAACAGGTGATCTGGTTTGCCTAGAACAGGATTGTCAACATGGTGCCCTTCAGGTGTGGACTACAACTCCTATCATCCCCAGCCAGTGTGGCCAATGAACTGGGATTATGGGAGTTGTAGTCCAACAGCATATCGAGGGCACCCCCTTGGCTACCGCTGGGCTAGAGCCCTAATACAGGCCTAGAACATGGTATCTGCTTCCTCACTCTTTTCTGGTTGTTTGGTTTGTGGCAATAAGGAAAGGCAAAGCCACGTTTGAAACATACAAGAAACTGACGTGCTGAAATTTAACAGCCTTCCCCAGGTCTCAGTTGCTGTTTGTGCAAATTAGTATCCAGGCCACTTTACAAGTGTATATTCTTTGCCCAACAGATGCTATTCCTGTCTCTGGTGTAAATAACATAATGAGACAAAAAGTATGGCATGGTGTAAGCCATTTCATAACAAAAAGAGGGGGTGGGGAGCCACCGGGTGAAGAAATAATTAAATCAACCTGTTTGAAACAATGCTGGAGACTTGAGCGATATACCATTACATGTTCCTGGGAAGAAGAAGAAGATGAGGAGGAAAAGAAGAAGAAGTGGGGAGGGGAAACCACAGCCAAGGAAGTGGAGAATGTTTAGCTGCCAACGTCAGAAGCAAGGGGATAACATTACTCGCTCAGTAGCTTTGACTTTGGCACCAACTTGAGTGTCACAGTATTAAAACAAAAAAATGTTGCAGCTAACATAACATTGCAGACAAAGAACAGATGATGCAGCTCTTCTGCCATCCATCATGAGCGGCGTTTCCAACTCCGGGGCTTCTACCGGCGCTGACATTTCAGACAAAGTATGTGTCAACCATATTAAATAATATACCAAGCTGCGGGTTATTAAGTGTGGGGTAACTTGACCACAGCAATTAAAGAGAGATTAAAGTATAAGGATCAACGGGCTGTGTGGCGTGCACCACTTTCCCCAGCAACATGTGGGAGCCTTGAATATTTCAAAGTGTAAAAGCCACATCAGAAAGCAAAAGATTAGTCAGTCAAAATCTATTTATTTTTCCCTCCCCTATTCTGCCTACCATCTCCATGCAGCAGACACTCTCAAATACTACTTGGTCATTATCATTGTTCTGGTTATTATGCATATACATAAAAAGGCATCTAAGACTGCAGTCTTAGAGACACATACCTGAGAGTGCCGTTGAACTGAATGTGGCTTACTTCCATGTAAACACATGGAAGAGAGTGGTGGGCAAATCTTTCGGTTTCCATTTCTCTCCGTTTTCCCCTGTTCCATTCTTAAGTTCAGTTCTCCACATCACTGTGATTTAAAAATGAAGCCCTTGTGAAAATTCATCAGTCTTTTTGTGTGAATTTCCCCTAATATACGTGTGTTTGCAAAGCAATGTTCCTGAATAAAATTCATTTTGGAATGTTCTTTCCCCTAATGTGTGCATTCTTATGCACGCTTGACCCCCAAATGTGTTCATTTGCAGACATTGTTTGGCTGGAACAGTCAGAGACAAGTGTGTTGTGAAAGGTGGTGGTTCGCAGATTGTTTAAGAAAGTGTGGATTTGGCAATTTTACCCTTAAACCAATAGCTGCTAGCCACAATAGCCATGCTCTACCTCCACGGTTGGCTCTTCTTAAGCTCTCAAAAGTGAACTGTAAAAAAAATCTCCTCCATCCTTAACCTAAGAACATGAGAAGAGCCTGTTGGATGAGGCCAGTGGAACATCTAGTCCTGTATCCTGTTCCTCACTGGCCAGAAACCTGCAACCAGGAGCTGAGCACAAGAGACCTCCTGGAGTTTCAAGAAACTGGTATTCAAAAGCATTGTTCCCTCTGACTGTGCATAGCTATCATGGCTAGTAGCCTTTGACAGCCCTCTCCACGAATTTGTCCAGTCCTTCTTTAAAGCCATCCAAGTTGGTGGCCATCACTGCCTCCTGTGGGAGCTCATTCCATAGTCTAACTATATGCTCCATGAAGAAGACCATCTTCCAACATTCAGTCCTGTTAGATGGATGTTCTAGTGTTATGAGAGAGAAACCTTTTCTCCATCCACTTTCTCCATATCATGCATAGATGTTTCTCCATTCCCACAATGCCCTTCATTGACAGTGTCCCTGTATGTTGCTGTCCTGTTCGTTCCAACTGCAGCTCTTCATCTTCTCTCGGTAATTTTATTGGGCAGAAGGGGAGTTAGGGCCCTTCACGGCTTTTGTTCGAAGCGGTTGTAATGGGATGGGGTAGATTAATACATCACCTCTAGAGCAAGACAATAAGAGTCCCAGCATGTGACATATTTCATTTTTCCTCTCACTTTATTTTATTTATTTTTTAACAACCAAGCTGTAAACTCCTCAATAATGAGATTTGTAATGGGAAATGCTGAGTCTCCTTTTACTCCAGCGGCCTGAACTTGCTGCTATAATAAGCTATTTTTATCGTTTAAGTGATTACACCTTAGAAAATGACTGATGGTGACATAACTCCTGAGTTTAATGAGAGGAAGTCTTAAATGGCTCAAACTGATATTATAGCTGTTTAAACAGATGAAACAACAACAAAAAATATTATTATTATGAGTGGGAGGGAGAGTGTGTGTCGGGTGAAGGGCAGAACGCTCTGCAAATGAAATTATTATATACTGATAGTTTACAGCTAGCCATAACAGCAGATGAGACAATATATTACTGTTCTTTGAAAAACACGGTGGTTAACCTCTAAATCTTAATTAAAAAATCAATGAATGCATTCATAGAAATGAGTGCTAAATAAATACACCCCAACTAAAAGCCAAGCAGCACATTTAGCTACCATTTCAAGAAAAATGATTTCTCTGCCTCACTTGAAACCCGGTACACATTTTGGAACAGGGGTGATGAGCCTTTGCCCTCCAGATATGGGCTTTGGCTACATTCACATGACAGTTTATCCTGTTTTACCAACATTCCCCTGTTAATTTTCACATTATATTTGAGCTTTCACACAATGCAAAAGCTTCTTCTAGAAATATAGTGGAATACAGTGCAAGTATACTACTCATTTCCACATTATTTGCCAATGGGTTTTGTGGGGTTTTTTTCAAATAGCAAATATACATACATGTGCTATATTCCACTCTATATCCCTAAAATAACCATGGGAACTGTAGTTTATTAAAGGTGCTGGAAATTGTAACTCTGGCCCCCATCTTGACTAGGTGTTAAAAGCACTCTTACATCACTTTAAACAGTCATGCCTCCCCCCCCCCAAGAAACTTGGGAAGTGTAGTTTGTTCATAGTACTGAGAAATGTGAGGAGACCCCTATTCCCATCACAAGCTACAATTCCCACAGTGGCTTCACAATCAATCCCTCTTACCAGTGAACTCCAGGAATTGTCGTTCTGGGTGGGGAACAGGGGATACTCAATGCCCTTAACAAATTACAGCTCCCAGGATTCCTTGGGGGATGCCACGACTGTTAAAGTGGCTACCTGAAGGAGCATCTCCACCCCCATCGTTCTGCCCAGACACTGAGGTCCAGCGTCGAGGGCCTTCTGGCGGTTCTCTCCCTGTGAGAAGCAAAGTTACAGGGAACCAGGCAGAGGGCCTTCTCGGTTGTGGCTCCCACCCTCCCACCAGATGTCCAAGAAATAAACAACTATCTGACTTTTAGAAGACATCTGAAGGCAGCCCTGTTTAGGGAAGCTTTTAATATTTGATGAATTATTGTATTTTAATATTTTGGTGGAAGCCACCCAGAGTGGCTGGGGAAACCCAGCCAGATGGGCGGGGTATAAATAATAATAATAATTTTATTATTAGAGTGCTTTAAATGTAAGGTGGTGTGGATGTGACTTAAAACAGCTGCATAAATGCTGAGGGCTACTGCATACCCTCCAACATTGATCCAATGAAAATAGGGACATCCCATTCCATAATGATAATTTTTACTATTTATACCCCACACATCTTACTGGGCTGCCCCAGCCACTCTGGGCAGCTTCCAATATATATAAAAACACAATAAAACATTAAACATTACCAAAAAAAAAAACCCTTTCCTATACAGGATTGCCTTTGGACGGTTCAGGGGGTCAGATAACTCCATAGCCTCCAACAATTCTCCACTGAAAATAGAATGTCCTAAGGAAAAGTGGGACATTCTGGGATCAAATCAAAAACCGGGATGGCTTCTCTAAATCAGGGGTACCCCTGGAAAATAGGGACGCTTGGAGGGTCTGATACTGCGTAAGACAGACTCTTCCTCGGATCACAAGGCGATCGCTATGGTCATGTCTGTGTTTATTTTGGGCTCCGGCTTTATATCCTGAATGCAAATTCTTAGCAATTCTAGAACTCGAAAATCTGGGTGAAAAATGAAAGCTTCTGGGCCCTGTGGACTTTCAGAATTTTATCTGAACGGTGAAGGCTTGTCTGTCTCCTCATTTCTCAGCCTGTTTGTTTCTCATCTCACTCCTCGGCTGACCTCTAGGGAACATCGGATCACATGGAACGACAAGCAACCTGCCATCCATGCAAATCTTCAAGCTACTTAAAACTATGCCTGCAACAGCAGGATCCAAATAATAGACACAGCTCGCAAAATGGTTCCAAAGATAGCAGTGGGATGAAGGCAATAGGAGGCCCTTTTCCCAAAAGGTCACATTGTATCGTGCAGTAAACGTGTGGATACATGCAACCTTTGAGGTAGAGAGCTTCAGGACCAGGGGACGAATGCAGCCCTCAGGTATGTCTGTCTGGTCCTCAGGAGTTTCTCCAGGCCACAAACTCCTCTCCCCCAGCCATACTCCAGCACTTGTGAATCACAGGTATATTGTCTTAGAACAGGTGACATTGAGCACCAGTGGCTTCTCAAATGTCACCATCACCTGAGGCAGCCCTCTAAACCTAATGGATAAACCAGAGCTTTAATCTGGCTCATTTAGACTCATGGGTTGGATGTTTTCTGACCCTGGTTCAGGAGGTGTGGATCAGGTCTGGCTCATCTTGGAATCACACCCGTAAAACATCCCTCAGGTCCATTCATGGCCTCTGAAAATTGTGTGTACATGTTAGATTTTCACTTCTGGAAAACCTTTCTCTTGTCAGTTAGCACATTTACATCTCTTTAACTCTTCTTTAATGCCTTTTATTTTCCTCCCTCCCTCCCTCCCTCCCTCTTTCTCTCTCTCTCTCCAGCCTTTTTGAAGCACATGCCTTCGGGAATAACTTCAGAGACCTGGATTTTTCCTGGGTAACTGACTAATAAATACATCACCATAAATACAAACTTCAATGAAGAGGCTTTATTTAAAGCAACTTTATTTGCATATGGAAAATATTGTTGTTTTTAAAAACAACAAGTAAAAAAAATGCAACAGCATTTATATACCACTTAATCATCAAAATCCCTATCTGCTATGTATGTATGTATATGTATCTTGTAGAACTCCTGATTTTATTTTGGAACGTTTTTAAGCTAACGTGTGTGTGTGTGTGTGTGTGTGTGTGTGTGTGTGAGAGAGAGAGAGAGAGAGAGAGAGAGAGAGAGAGAGAGACCAATGAAATCGTATATTAAAAACAAGTTAGCCTAAAAACATTCCAGAATAAAATCAGGAGTTCTACAAAATACATCACAATAATGAAATTACATATTAACATACATGCAAAATATACATGGCCATATAGTCTTGCTTAACCAAAAGCATTTTTAGCAGATGCCAAAAACAATATGGTGAAGGCTCTGACCTAATATCAAGGGGCAAGGACTTCCAAAGTATCTGTGAAGCCACACTGGAAGATTGATTCCTTTGAAGTATGGAACAAGCATTATGTGGTATGTTGTGTGTGTTTGTGTGTGTGTGTGTGTGTGCAGCAACTTGCAAAAGGGAAGAGCCAACATACATAGACGCCAGCCTAAACACACACACCAGACACAAAAATGCAATCTTTTAGGAAATATCTGAAGCTACCAACTTCTATATGTTTTTCTTCACATGATGAATTTACTTCTCTGTGACCTCTCTTTAGTCTGAAACTGAACCTGGGACAGCACTAGCTGACCCTAAACATTTAGTTACATTAATCATGGGGTGGGTGGTGTAGTGGATTTCTTTTATTTCTTTTATTTTTTGGACTCTGAGCACCCTCAACAAAAGACATTTTATCCACTGGACATTGATCAAAACAGGTATCTCCAGATCACAGGACATTAATCACTTTCCCGATTATCAGTTCCGCCAGTAGAATATGTAAATAGGATGGCTGTCAGCGATAAAAGGAAGTGGAATTTATTTTCCAGTGGAGCCCATCTGGAACTGTTGATACCATCTTCCCTAAGACAGTAGAGGTGTAGAGATAAATTCTTTGCATTCGTGATGCTGGCTGGCTTGCCGACAGACCCCCGCCACCCCCGCCTCCCTCAAAGAAATAATGATGTCCAAGTGCAATTAAACGAAAGCTCACAGAAGAGTGTTTGCGCAGCGAGGTGGGAGTTTCAGTCCCTGGAACGATTTGCTGACCTGCTCGCACAGTTAGAAAAAGAGGTTTGGAGCTTTAAAAGAGAGGAGGGAGGAACAGCGGTGATGTTTCCTGAAAGCTCTTCTAATTCTTCTGGAGCCTCAAACGTTTCGAGGGAATGCAGCTCCTTCCTGTGCCAACCCCCACGCCCGGCTGTGATATCTTTGCCTCGTGGCTAAGGACGTGTAACTGCAATGCTCGGAGGAGAAGGCTCCCCAGGGCAGATGGCAGACCCTTTGGACATATTCATAAGACAGCAATTCTCACGTAGGAAACACAGAGCTTGTCAGGACGCTCTGCTGAACATCTTGAGAGAGGTGTGCAGCATTCATGCTGAATGACCTGTTGGAGCAACAATTGCACTTTTGCTACCTGGCCAAGTTTAAGGTTTCACTATTAGCAGTGCTAGAGGACAAGATGGTTGGACAGTGTTCTCGAAGCTACAAACATGAGTCTGACCAAACTGCGGGAGGCAGTGGAAGACAGGAGTGCCTGGCGTGCTCTGGTCCACGGGGTCACGAAGAGTCGGACACGACTAAACGACTAAACAACAGCAACAAAATTAGCAGTGCTTTTTTTCTATTAAAAAAATGTTTAGGGGTACTCTCACTATACTGCTCATATTGAAATACAGCGGTACCTCGGGTTACATACGCTTCAGGTTACATACGCTTCAGGTTACAGACTCAGCTAATCCAGAAATATTACCTCGGGTTAAGAACTTTGCTTCAGGATGAGAACAGAAATCGTGCTCCGGCGGTGCAGCAGCAGCAGCGGGAGGCTCCATTAGCTAAAGTGGTGCTTCAGGTTAAGAACAGTTTCAGGTTAAGAACAGACCTCTGGAACGAATTAAGTACTTAACCTGAGGTACCACTGTACTGCCCCTCAATGAGGCCAAACTTAGATTCACAAAATGTTTAGGGATATGTGTACCCCCAGGAAAAAAAAGCACTGGGTATTAGTACATAAAGCAGCTTAGGAAATACCTACCTGTGAGATTGCCTTACACTGTATGTGTCCACTTGACCAGCTTGCAGAACTGGCACTGTTATAGATGCTACATAATAATCATTTCAGATTGGCAAGAAATTTTTATTTATTTATTTTTAGTGTGCCAGCACCATACCCTCCAACATCTATCTGATGAAAATTGGGGTGTCGTCAACAACAACAACAATTTTATTATTTATACCCTGCCCATCAGACTGGGTTGCCCCAGCCACTCTGTGTGGCTTCCAACATATATAAAAACATAACAAAACATTAACTGTCAAAAAACTTCCCTCTTCAGATGTCTTCTAAAGGTTGCATAGTTACTTATCTCTTTCACTCGGATGTTGCATAGCTCCCATACCCTCCAACATTTCTCCAATGAAAATAGGGGCGTCCTAAGGAAAAGCAGGACATTCCGGGATCAAATCAGAAACAGGGACAGCTTCTGTAAATCTGGGACTGACCCTGGAACATGGGGATACTTGGAGGGTCTGCAGCACCCAGACTTTGGAACTCCCTGCCTATTGATACCATTGTGCTGCTTTTGGCACCTGCTAAAAACAGACTGCAGGCTGTGGGGTCACAAGTCTGAACTCTCCCCTTGCAGGTAGAAAACTAGGAGATAGTGGCCTGAGTTATATGGGTTGTAGCCAAATGTATTCTACTCTGAGTAACCCGCTGAAATGAATAAACATGACTGTTAGGTCTATTAATTTCAACAGGCCTACTCCAAGTTAGGGGTGGGTGAGTAATTCAATTCAGACTGCATTTTCTGCTTTATATTTTAGTGGAATGGGGTGGAGTTGGGTCGCAGAGCTACAATTCCCAGGGTGGTTTAACAGTCAATTCCTCTTCCCAGGGAACTCTGGGAATTATATCTCTGTGAAGGGAACAGGGGCTTCCTCTCAGCACCTTTAACAAACACCAGCTCCCAGAATCCTTTGGGAAATGCCATGACTTTTTTAAAGTGGCATCATGATGCTTTATATCAGGCTTCCTCAACCTCGGCCCTCCAGATGTTTTGAGACTACAGTTCCCACCATCCCTGACCACTGGTCCTGCTGGCTTGGGATCATGGGAGTTGTAGTCCAAAAACATCCAGAGGGCCAACGTTGAGGAAGCCTGCTTTAAATGTATGGTGTTGATGTTGCCAAAGAGGAGGCGTCCTACATTGGACCTCCTTCTCCAAGGATCGATCTGTCTCTGTGCCCTTCAAGAAACAAACCTGATGGCTTGTATAGGAAGGGCCTAGCTCAGCTGGCAGAGCATCTGCTTTGCATGCAGAAGGTCCCAGGTTCAATCCCTGGCATCTCCAAGTAGGACTGAGAGAGACGGCTGCCTGAAACCCTGGCGGCCCACTGCCAGTCAGTGTAAACAGTAATGAGCTGGATGGACCAACAGACTCAATATAAGGAAGCTTCCTATGTTCCCTGCAACACAACACTATCCCAGGTACCACAGGATTGCGGGCTTAAGCTATAGCCATGTTGCTTGGAAAACATGTCCTTTCTTCCTTTGTCACGGGCGCTATTCAGTTGGGTGTCCTACCACTCCCACTTTCTCCTATGTAGCCATGGATTTACCAGCTGAAAACATCAATATTTCAGGGTCAGCATGAATGAGTAAATAAAATACAGGACAAACCCCAAGCTTTCCCCATTTCTCTATAAAATAAAAATTATCTGACTTACACACTTCTAGCAGTCACTTTAAACCCCGATTGTATTTGCCAACATCTTTATGATAAAGAAAAGGTAAATAGGTCTGGAAATGTTCATGCATGTAAACTCACTTATTTAAAAGGTACTATAAATATCAAGATGGGCTTGTTGTTGGCCTGGAGTTGTTTGTTTGCTGGTTTGTTTTTAGAGGAATCACGTACATGCATAATGAATGAATTTCGCCCTTGGATAACTTCCTGAGTCTTCTCTTCGTTTAGTATGGAGGAACCAGTGCTTTTCATAATGAAAGGCAGAATTATCACATGGTGTAATTCCTAGCTTTATCACTGCCTTGTAGTGCCCTAAAGCTGTCATCAAAATTTTAAAATTGCACTTGCTTCAAGGATCTCTCAAATACAGAGAGCTACGTGTGTGTGGATTTATTACCTTCACCAGAAGTAGAACAAGCTTAACATCCATTATTTGTAAACATTTTAATTATTCCACCATGAAGATGTAAATCAAGTTGTTGCTTTTTAAAAAATTACTGTTTCCAGACTTTTAAACACCAACAACTCATATGCTAAATGTTATTCTTATCAAGCATCATCATCATCATTTTCCTGCCATCTCTCCTTAAGGCTTCTGTTGAGCATTAATATTTATACAGCTGTGTTGGGCATTACAACAATCCTGTAAGTAGACTTATTTCAAATTTGTATAGAAAGAAGCTGTACCCAACAAATCTATAAGTTGTTGGGTTTTTTTAAGTTATAATGCAGTTAGATCACATCCACATCATACATTTGAAGCACATGACTTCCCCCCCAAAAGTATCCCAGGAATAGAGTTTATCCCTCATAGACATACAATTCCCAGCACCCTTAACAAACTACAGTTCCCAGGATTCTTTGGGGGAAGCCATGTGCTAGTGTGGAGGTAACTTTATTCTGCATGTGATGCTAGTGACATCCATTCTTTGGTCCAAGCCAGTATTTCAAAATGCCTTGGGTTTATGACACGTTAGTCAAACTCAGAATCCATCCTAGACTGGGAGGACAAGGGAACATTCTAGAAGGAAGAAGAGGAGTGGCTGTATACAGTACTGGCAAGGAACCTGAGCAATACACTCTGCATCTGTTAAGAATAACCCGCATCCAGATTCTCATTCCCATGCATTCAAGGCCCTCTGGCTCCTGCATTGAGGATGTGGGGTCGTCAAGATGGCTAGCAGCAATCCATAAAAATACACGCACATGGATCATCATAGCTAAAACAGCAGTCAACCAAGATCAAAGAAGCAGCAAAATCAGAGGGAATTGTGTGCAATTAAGGAAAGGACTTAACTTTCCAGAGCGAGAGCATGTTGAGATGATGGGACCTTGCTCTTGTATATATAAAAAAGTAAGAAGGCAGCCAATCAGGATCCCAAGCAGAAAATTCCAAAGGATGGGAGTCACCACCAAGAAGGCTTTGTTCCACAAACACACCTACCATTCCTTAGTCAACAATTAAAGTTCTGAGTGGTTATCCAAGTATTGGGGGCTTTACACAGTTGACATTTCTATTTTGTACTTCATCTTTTGTGGTACAAAGTTGCTCTGGTGGGTTCCATCCAAACAACATCAAGTTGTTATCCTTGCCACCCATTACCCTTGCATTTTTCTCTGCTTCTGGTTTGTCTAAATATAGTTTCATAAAGTGTGATGCACATTCATTATAATATGGAATCAGGTTGAAGCCTCAGGCTACAGTAGTTCTTCCAAAGGATCACATAGGCAGGGCATGCAGCAAGTGTGAAAGCCATGATATGTACCTCCCAAGATCTGACACATTTATTATTCTCTATTAGAATACAACCATGTGAAAGATGGAAGCTGCCTTATACTGAGTCAGATGCATCTATTTCTACGCTCACTGGCAACGACTCTTCAGAATTTCAGGCAAGGTTCTCTCTCAGTCCTACCTGGAGATACCAGAGACTGAACTTGGGATCTTCTGTGTGCAAAGCAGATGCTCTGCCACTGAGTGATGGCTCTTCTCCCATGTTCATCAGGATTCATCAGCTCTGGCAATGGAAGGGAGGTGGGGGAGAGAGGTCATTACAGAATTCATTGTGTAATGAGATAAAGAAGGTGTGGGGGGAGATCATGAGGGGTGAAGAATTCATCACATCAGAATCTCAGAGGTTAGATGCACTCTTGCCCTTCTTCAAAACTCCTGTCCAAACATGTGGTGGTATTCAGCTAACTTTTATGCAATGTAAAGTGGGTCATGTTCTTTCATTTCAGTGGGTCTACTTTGAGTAAAACGTAGCTGAATACTACCCATGGATTCTTCATTTCAGGGCCAGCCCAATACATGTGGGTAGCTGATCAAACCGGCAACTGGAACCCATCTATGTTTGTGATGGGTTGTCATCTTCCACCGCTCCTGAAGGCAGTAGGTTCATTTAGGAGGCACAGGGAAAGTCATGTGGCACACACAGCTCTGTCCCATAACATCTTGCCACCTCGCCCCACCCACCAGCACTTCCCACCTGAAGTGGTTACCTCATTCTACCTAATGGTAGGGCCAGCCCTGTTTAGTCCCATGAACGAAGTTCAGCATTGAGATGCAAGACTCTAATCAGCCAGAAACTAAGCTTGACATTAAGAGAGAGAGAGAAAGAGAACGAGAGAGAAATAAGCATTTTATAATCTCAAGCAAATTAGGTTCTTCAAACACAGGCAAGTATATTGGGAGGAACACTTAGAAGTAATTGCTGGAGAGGTAGGTGGCAAGAGGCACATCTTCTGAGACATTGAAGAATGGAAGTAAATGGGAGTGAATGAACAAATTAATGATTAAGGATGATTTCCCCCCACCCTGTTCTGGAAGCTCCGTCCAGCCTGCCCTCTCAGCTTCAAGCAATCTTTCACTGTCAACATATGCCAAGAAATTGATTCAATTAAGATTAGGAGCCTCCGGGTTGGGATAGGGGGGGATTGTGCACAAAAAGAAATGGCTTCACTGTGGATGAGCATTTCCTCTCTCCTCTGCTCCAACAGTGACCCACAAGGTCCAAGAATGACCTAATTATAATGGATTATCAGGTAAATCTTGGTGACCAGCTCAGAAGATAAACAAAACTAATGGCCATTTATATTTCAAACACTGGGGCTTTTCGAGGGGCACATGCACTCACACGCAGGCTCACATTCCAAAATAATGAGTTCTATCAGCCATTGGAACTTCCAGGAGAAAGAGTGGGGTACAACTCAAATAAATATCTATGGAGATTGATTGTTTTAAAGACAATGGTCAAGTCAGGATTTGTACTAGGGATGGACATATCACAGTCATGTAAAAGTTGCAGGTCTTTTCCATCTTTTCCCCGCATTAACCCTCAATTTAAAGCAAAATGTGCCCCTAAATTTGTATCTACATACATATTTTATAATGTATTACATAATATTGTGCCTCATATCACCAGATATGTATTTATATGTGTATTTTATCTCAATGTACACATTCTTAAATAAATTTTATCTAAAATACACATTTTGGAACACAACTTGGTGTATTTTTCTTAACCAAGAACTGTATCACCATTTCTGAGAATTACATAATCCAAAGGATGTGCATTCTAATCCATACATTGGTCTGGGAGATGTGGGTCAGTGTGGTTTGCCTTGGAATTCACAGACACAAAATGCCTCAAGGATTTCCCATTTATACTGTGGTCCCAGAGAGCAGGGTTTTCAGAATTCACAATGGGCCTTTCCAGGCCTTCTAAAAGTACATACGGTATACACCTATAGTGAGCCTATATGTGCCTACAGTGTTATCATGTCTACTTTCTCCATCTCTGCTCTCCACAAATTGACCAGCTCTTTATGCACTAAAGTTATGAATCAGATCTATGTTTTAACTCGCTTGTGGGAACAACTCAGAGGCCATGAAAGAAGGAAGGTTAACAACAGAAAAAATTAGAGGAACCATCAGAAGTGACTATGAAAAGCAGTAGAGATATGAGATGATCAGAACCCTCCGAACTTGAAGCATAGGAAGTCCTATTAAAAATTTATAATCTGGCAGAATATTTGGATTATTTGATATGTATATGTATAATTTGGAATATTTAATGTGATTGGATCGTTAAAGTGGAAAATTAAAAAAAGAAGAAGTTATGAATCAGATCTAGATTAAGTCTCATGGATAATCAATTGGGCCTATTCTGCCTCCAAGAGTACTTCGGAACATGGAGACTTGTGCAGTGCTACACCTACAGAAGTTGGTCCAATTGATGAAGAACATCATTTGAGACAGAGCTCACTAGAACTGGCCATCTCATCTAGGGTTCAGGCTTGGAAATCATGATAAAAGAAGTTACTCAGATCCCATTTAGAGTGCCTATTCCAGGCATGGGGAACCTGGTACCATCCATATGCAATTGAGATTCCAGCTCCCATCAGCCCCAGCCAGCTTGGCCAATGGTTAGGGACAATGACAGTCCAACAATATCTAGAGAACCAAAAGTTTCCCATCCCTGCTTTAACCCCCACCAAACCTCAAAACATCTGGGGTTAAAGCAGGGGTCGGCAAGGCTTAGCTTGCCTGGGCCAGTCCACTGTCGTGGAGCCCCCTCCGTGGGCCAGATCGCAGGTGCGCTATCTCACGTCTGCCCATGATTTCCAGCATCTGCATCTGCGCAGACATGATTTCCGGCACCACTTGGCGAGTCCCCGCACTGTGGTGCACTGGTTTAGCACAGCGCGTGGGGACTCACCGAGCGGGCGGCTTGGTTCAGGGGTGGCTCATGGACCAGTAAAACAACCCCTGTGGGCTGCTTGTGGACCATGGGCCTTAGGTTGCCGACCTCTGGGTTAGATAGTAAGTAGGTGCAAACTGTAAGGAATTAAATAAATTAGATTTCATTCGGGGGTTTTTTAAAATAAAAACTATGTAGACCCTCCAACTAGATCAGACTAAAAGGTCTAACTAGTCAGGTACCCTGTCTCAAACTGTGGCCATGCAGATGGCTCTTAGCATATTGTGAAAGCAAATGTTCTCCCTTGTTGTCCTCAGAAACAGAGGTGCCCTGCCTTAAATCATGGTGGTTCTATCTAGCTGTGTCTGTTAATAGCTGTTGATCCAACCAATCCCCCATGAATTTGTATAAAAGCCCTCTAACTGAAGTGGCCATCACTGTACCAACCATTAATGCTCTATCCAGAAATAAAGAAGAGCCAACCAGTCCCAAAAAAAATGAAATTAAGCAGACTTGTTGAGCAGATGAATCTTCCCAAACACCACCCAAAAGCATTTCTATCAGTTATTTTGGGGCAGCTGCAATTTCTCAAAAGAGATGGGCCTTGTGGAGTCCTCCCTCCATTCACAATTCATTTTTAAAGAGTCCTAACAATTTTATGTCCCTTAAGGATCACCCCCTTTGTGTGCTGGATTGCCAATCAAGGATCACTTAATGACAAAACAGAATAATTTAACTCCTATTCAGCGGACAATGCCCCGAATTGCTCAGTTAGTGTTTTGACACAGCAGCCTCTTAGAAGAAAGCATCTTTGCAGAATAGGGTAGCTATCATTAACAAGCACTTCTCCTCCGTGTCTTTGGGGCGGCTGGCTACAATAGACTGACCTTTGCCCTTTGAGCTTTTGCTTTGACTGAAATCACAAGCATTTTAACATTCCAGTTAGTCGTTTAAAACCTGCAGGTGTGGCAGGAGTACAATACCTAATAAAGTGCATGCAGGGGGATGAATGCATCAGCCCGGGCACCAGGGGAAGAATCTCCCCGTTTAAACGCCACACAATGTGCGAGAATTAGCAAAAGACATTTCAAAAAAGTTAATGTACCGTAATCCAGATCCACTTGTTAGAGTAACGGGGCTAGGGACTGGGTTTCTTTTTCACTCTCGCCTTTAAAAGAGAGGTCCTGCTGCCAACAGAGTAGTCATTACTTGAGTCAATTGAATTTCAAAGGGAACCAGCTCTTAAAATAAATTTGCGTTGGCTCTGCTGACAACTTTGGTTTAAGGAATACAGGCCCTGTGAAGCAGAGTCAGAAGAAAGGTTTCTGAGTTCTACAGAACCCCCTATCTCTTTGGGAGGGGAGGGGTGGATATTGGTGGAAAAGCAGGGCATCAAACAAACAGGAGCTAATGGGCATGATCTATGCTAAGCTGAACACTTCTGTGTCCTATCAATTTCACCTAGATTTTTCTTATGGTGATCTTCATAAGGCAAAAGTAGAAAAAAGGATTTCCCAATGACATGTTGGCTTATTTATTTTATTTCGAAACATATAGGCTACCTTTTAGGGATTAACTCTCCCAATATAATAATGTTTGAGCAGCTGTATTAGAGGCAATTTAATTCAAATCAATATATACAATCTAGAAACTCTTAAAGTTATAAAACATAATTTTCTATATCGCGTTGTGGCTTTTGGGTTAACCTTTAGAAATGTAGAAAGAATTTGTGATACAATCTTTCTCTCTCTCTCTCTCTTCTTAAAGTATGTCTACCTTAGAACAGCAATAAGGACCCAAGATACAATGTTTGTTTTTCTCTTCTTCCTTCTTTTGTTAAAGTGTGTTTGGAAGAAGAATGGCATTTTTCTTTCTTTCTTTCTTTCTTTATAAAACTCTCCCAAGTCAGGGAGAGCTTTAAAAACATCACTTCAAAAACATAAAATTCATAGTATAATAGCAAATCATAAAGCCGCAGTTTATAAAACACTAGGGCCATGTCTGTACTGTACATTTAAGGCAGGGTTATACTATTTTTCCCCAAAGAATTCTGGGAACTGTAGTTTGTTAAGGGTTTTGAGAGTTCTTGGGAGACTCCTATTGCCTTCCCTGAGGTGCAGTTCTCAGAGGTCCCTGGGCAGAAGGATGGACGGTTAAACCACTCTGGATGGGCCACTGGGCCACCTAGCCCAGTAGTGTCCACCCTGGATGGCACTTCCAAGCCTGCTATCAGATACCCCTTTAACCAGAAATTTTAAGGACTGAACCTCAACACAGGCATGTTCTCATAAAGCCACCGTTGTCCAATAGAGCAACTCTGCTTGCAAGCCTGCTGCAGATCGTTGGCCTTCTCTGTGGTGGCCCCACAGTTGTGGAACTCTCTTCCAGTTAAGATTCATTTGATCCCCATACACATTAACATAAGAAGAACCCTACAGGATCAGGCCAAAGGCCCATGAAGTCCAGCATCCTCTTCTTACATTGGCCAACCAGATGTGATTCCCAGAAACTGGTATTCAGAGGCATATTGCCTCTGACAGTGGAAACGGGATATAGGCTTATTACCTTTGCATTTGTCAAACCCTCTTTTAAAGCCATCCAAGTTGGTGGCCACCACAGCCTCTTGTGGGAGGGAGTTCCATAGTTTATCTATGCAACATGCAAGGAAGTACTTTATTTTATCTGCCCCAAATCTTCCAACATTCAGCTTCATGTGATGACTCTGAGCTTTATGGGCGAAAAAGAATGATCGGTAAGAGATGGCAAAGTGGGGTAGCGGTGTTGAAAGTCCTTTATTTTTCTATGACAAAACCTTAGTATCCACATTTAAAGCAAGTGGGGAGGCAATTTCATTTATTTGGCATGATCAGTGTTAAAAATTATGAGCGCCACCTTTTGAGTTGTGCTGAACTCTTCATGTTCTGGGGGAGGAAGGAGAAGAATGGCATTTCCTCCATATTATGCATAATTCTATGCATTTCTAAGAACATAGGAACATCTTGCTGGATCAGGCCAGTGGCCAATCTAGTGCAGCATCCTGTTGTCAAATGGTCCAACCAGATGCCTCTAGGAAACAAGCAGGACCCGAACACAAGATCTCTTCCCTCTCCTGCTGTTTTCCAGCAACTGGTATTCAGATGCATTGCTGCCTCTGACAGTGGAGGCACAGCCATCATGGTTAGTAGCCATTGATAGTCCTATCCTCTAATCCTCTTTTAAAGCCATCCAAGTTGGTGGCCGTCATTGCCTCCAGGAGGAGCAAATTCCATAGTTTAACCATGTGTTGCTGTATATTTCCCATGTCCCCGCTTACTCGCCTTTTCTGCAAGCTGGAATATTGTAATCCTTTTTCACAGGAGTATTGCTCCAACCCTTTGGTTGCCCTTTTCTGAACTTTTCCCAGTTCTGTAACATCTTTTCTGAGGTGAGGTGACCAGAACTATACACAATATTCCAAATGTTGTCGTGCTATTGATTTGTATAGTGGCATTAGGATACCAGCAGCTTTATTTTCAATTTCTTCCTAATGAATTTTCTGCCTTTTTCACAGCCACCACACACTGAGTCAACATCTTCATCAAGCTATCCACTGCAACCCCAAGGTCTCATTCCTGGTCAATCACTGCCTGTTCCGACCCCATGAGCATATGTAGCTTCAGCTCTTAGATTCAAGTAAGCCTTAAAGGGTTACCTTTTTACTGCTGTCTTCTTCCTTGAAGACAATTTTGGTGACCCAATTCCGTACCTTTTTGTCAGCATCCATCCAATGCTTCATACGCTGCCTGAAGCTCTATTGCTTTTATGTTTCTCAAGCAAACACCATGACCAAAATACCCGTGTAAAGTTTTTTGAAAGTTAGAAACTTGTGACATCTTAAAAACCACTGACAGATACGACTCACTGATTTTTCTCCCCCCCCCCTCTCTCTGGGGCCAATGTGTCCCTGGCAATTTGTCTACAAAACAACAGTTGCAGTCCTAAATCCTTTACTGCACACAATAAATAAATAAAAGAATTCTGCAAAAAAAGCAGTACACAAAACAGCAGGGCCAGGTTCCGAAACCTACTATAACCTATCAAGAACCTGTACCCAGGAATATTTCCTAGCCATGCCTGTCCCTTAACGGGTTCACAACTTCTATATTCTAGCAAACATCTTGATTCAATTGGCAGGCTGTGCTTAATTACACGGGGTTGAATGTGGGGGGGGGGAGAACCAGGGAAGGAGGGGGCAGGCTTGTTTATCTCCCTTAAACAGTGCCTTGGTTGCAAACATTTGTTATCTTTGGTGTGAAATGTAGGCCGACAACAATTAATGTTTCCTATCCCAGCAGCTCTACAGCTTTCGTCTGGGGGGTGGAGGGAGAGTGAATGGCGGTGGCGGTGGGGGGGGGGGACAGGCTGTGGCTGAAGCAATGCAGCTCCTATCTTTCAGCTCTCGTAGGCCTGGAGCTTTCCTGTCACTCATTATGCAAGCGGCAGAAGAGGAACAGCAGCAGCTGACAAACCTGCCAAGGCCTCCCAAGAGCCCCCCCCCCCATGATAAAGCGCCCTGCTTTGTGGTGTAATCAGCTTGCCGTACATGCATTACTTCCTAATGAGAGCCGTGTTTAAACAAGTGTATAGAACACATCTGTCCGAGCCTTGGGATTTGAATCTGTGTGACCAATTCAACATCTGAAAGTTAAATTAATGGTAAAGAGTTTAATTGTGAGTAAACAATGCCACATTAAAGAGCAGTAAACACAGCAGTGGGGTACTAAAAAGATGGAGTATTCAATCACAGATGTGGCCTGCTTCGGTGCGTCCCTTAATGATCTTTCCCCAGCTGTACCTTATGACTGGTTCCTCCCCCTCCCTCCCTGAAAAGGGACACTTTTCTTTCTCTCACTCTTGCTCACGCGACGCGCCATTCCCAAAAGCATTTGCAGTTTCCATTTGGACTGGAAAGTTGTGTTTCTATGAAGGAGCCCATAGACGCAAAGTGATACAACACTGCCAGGAGGACTTACCTATCCTATACAAGAGATTCCCCATGTGCTCCTGTGTGGCTACTGCATGAGCAAGCTTCCCCATAGAGGGGAACAGTTCTGCTTGACCATCCCAGTGTGGTGTAGTGGTTAGAGTTTTGGCCTAGCACCTGGGAGACCAGGGTTCAAATCACCACTTGGCCATGAAGCTCAATGGTTCACTTTGCGTTGGTCACTGCTCCTCAGCCTAACCTACTTCAAAGGGTTGTTCTGAGGATTAAATGAGATGGGGAAGAACCATGCATGCTACCTTGAGTTTCTAGAAGAAAATGGCAGCTTCCTATGTCCCTAGATTTATGATGGGTATCTAAACACCAGGAACAAATTTCTGAAAGTAAGGGCGGTTTGACAGTGGAACAGACTGCCTTGGAAAGTTATGGGAACTCCATCCTTGGTGATGTTTAAGCAGAATCTTGATGGTCATCTTTCATAGATGCTTTAGTTGACATTCCTGCATTGCAGGGGGGGTGGATTAGTTGACCCTTGAGGTATCTTCCAACTTTACAATTCTATGATTCTATAAGGTTTGTGTGAGTGAGTGAGTGAGTGAGTGAAAATCTGACAGTGAAGTACTCCTGAGATCCAGTGACACTCCCTTGCCACTTACATAGCCAAGACACTTAAATCTCCAAGGCTCATTTGCTGCTAGGAAGGTTGCTTCAAGGACTAAAAACCCAATCACATTATCCTTTTAGCATGCCGTAATGTAGGCCTCAAAGAACTGGAAGTGGCTGATGAAATCCAAAGCTCATACCCAGATATGCAACAACAGGTGTGTGAATCTTCCCAGACCGCCGCTGAATTGGCTACAAAATAGAAAACAGCATTTGCTCCTGGCTGGGTTGGTGTTCAGTCATCGTTAACATTTGCAAAAACAATAACAACTTGAAACAGCAGGTCTGGATGCAAAAATCCTCACTCCAGCTACAGCTTTATTTTCCTTATTATTCTCCCTCTTCTACCAACTGTGGAAGTCCATTCTCACTCTTTATTGATTTTGGTCTCCAGACGGCATATGAATGACAGACTGTATTAAGACGACGCTAGTTGAAATGTCACCTCCATCAATATCGCAAGGCAGCACTAAGTGAGCAGTCCTCTGTTGTTTAGTGATGTATGTTCACCCGTCCATTAAATGCCTAAAGAGAAAAGGAAGAGGAAGAGGAAGAGGGGGGAAGAAGAAGAGGAGGAGGAGGAGGAGGGAGGAGGAGGAGGAAGGAGGAGGAGGAGGAGGAGGAGGAAGTAGGTGGACTTCCAAAGTGCTTCCCTGCATGAGGTCCAGTGGGAGGATCTCCACTCAAAGGCGTAGCTAGCTGCTCGGGTGCCTGGGGCGGGGTGAGCTGGGGCAGGGCGCGCAGTGCAGAGTCAGAGCCTGCATGGAGTCCACTCCACCTGCTGCCTCCCCGTCAGCAGCCCTCCAGTTGAGGTGGAGGCAGCGGGCATATGCAAACCCCACACCACCTTTGCAGGTGGCATGATGCCTGCAGGCGCCCAAGCCACTGTGTAACTCCCAGGAGAGACGCGTGGCTCGGGCACACTGCAGGCACCACCGTAAGTGCCACCCCCATGGTAAGTGGCCACCCAGTGCAGGCCCCCACCCAGCTATGCTAGTGTCACCACTTCAGAAAAGAAGATGGAATGGATGAGCTGTCTCCTGCCACTCTGTAACCCAGCATACAAACTGACTAAAAGTGAGCCTCGTTTGTTTAAAGTCCCCAATTGCTCCCCTTAGGAAAGCAGATAGTGTGGAGCTCTCCCCAGGAAAACAAAACAAAGTCAGCATTCCATCAAGTGTTGTCCCACCATGTAACATCTCTCAAGACAGCAAAACTCAGTGTTCTTTCTTACCCACCATGATTATAATGGAAGAAGCTCTAAATCACACATGAAGAGTCTTTACTGCACAGTTCTTCTCCATTCCAGGAGTAGTGTAGAAGTACAACAGACGTAGTATGGTGCAGAAGAAGTGGAGCTTCCGCAAGAAATAGGGATGGCTATCAACATGGATTACTTTTAAAGGAGGATTCGTAGAGGATAGGGCTGTCCATGACTTCTAGCCATGGTGGCTGTGTTCTACCTCAACTCTCAGGAGTAATGTGCTTCTGAACGCCAGTTCCTGGGAATCCCATGGGCAGAGTGCTGTTGTGTTGAGGTCTTGCTTTGGGGCATGGGCATCTGGCTGACCACTGTATGAAAAGGATGCTGAGTTGGATGAACTCTTATTATCTCCTTAGGAGGAGCATTGGTGCCTAGAAGAGGAGCTACACAAGGGACTTTTCCCACGTGACCCAGGACATCATTACCCTGGTTGCTCAAAGAAGAGTCACATTACAGCAGCTTCAACACCAGCAGCCAGTCACTCATAACTGCATAGGAAACTGCCTTGTATTGAGTCAAACCATTGGCCCATCCAGCTCAGTACTGTCCACAATGACTGGAAGAGGCTTTCAGACAGGAGAATTGACTGGCAGCCATCTTTGTTTTCTGCTGTGACCCAAAAGATTATTCCCCTTCCAGGGCACAAGGTGTGGAAAATGGCTGCTTCTACAAAGATGTCATGGTTTTTGTTCTTTGTGGCACGGTTTTTGTTTTTTGGTTTTTTGCAGGGGGGTCGTGCACAATGCCCCAGAAGTCTACTCTACTGGTAGGAAATACAGTAGTTAATCTATTTGGCATGTTGTGATTTAGTCTTTTCTAGTTACTACCAGTTACAGTCTTCAGGTTGGATTCTTTTTAACTTCTTTTACTTCTTCTCATTGGGGCATTTGATTGGCCTCTTGGAGAACAAGAGGTTGCCTTTTCCCTGATCTAGCAGGTTTTGTCATATTTTCTGAGCTTTGGTTATCCCCAGAATTGTGATTAAGCACATTTCCACTCAAGCATGGCATGTAAAGGGAACAATGTGAAACAAATAGCCATTAGCAAGCCTCACTTCCCAACATACCTCCTCACCTCATCTCACCACCCAATCCTACATTGAAATCCACCAGACTCACTCCTAAGTAAGAGCAGGTGAAATTGCTGTTACAGGTGCATTGTACAATGCTATGCTACCAGACACTACAGTTGTGTGTGTCTAAAACATAAGAATTTGACTTGAATCTCTTAAACCAGTCAGGAAACACATCATCTTCTGTTGACATCGGAGCCTTCCACGTCTGGGCTTTTGTTTATGCACCCATCATCTTTTTTCGTTAGCCGTTCCTTTTATTTTAATGAGTGCAATTCTCTTGGCTTTCAAAGGGTACTCGCTGTACAATCTGCCCCCAGAAACTCACCCTGAGCCCTTTCAGAGAATCCCACTACCTAACCACTGAGCTGTACTTTACACATGTACCCTCTGTAACTAACGCAATTTGCCAACTTGCCAAAGGACAGGAAACCTCTCTGCTCCATTTCTTTGCCTCACTGCTGAGTGACTTCAACTGTGGTGGCAAAGACTCAAGCCAAGTGCTTGAGGATGGGTGGTTGGTGTGGAAAGGTGCAAATATGGCAGCTCACAGCTCTGGAACCTGCCTCATGTGGCAAACCATGATGCAGCCATTTTCCTAATCAGCTTTAATTGAGCCATCTCTGTTGTTTTCATCGGTAAATAAAAAAGACGGACTTGCTATCAGAAGCACAACACTGGCTTGTGGTCGTGTAGATGGATCGCAGTGGAGTAGACAAAATGCCGGTAATTAAGGAAGGCCCAAAGAGTCGCAGCTCTTGCCAATCCCGAACAGATTGGAGGGTCTTGGCTTTTTGAACCTCTCAGCACATTTCAAAAACGGGAGACAAACAACAAAAGGTGTTAATAGCTTTACTGAGGGAGCCCCATGCTGATAGATTACCCATTAGAGTTATCCACTCACGGTGAAATGGCAAATACGTTTGATCAATTCGATTTTAATGGAAAGTGGGCCAGCAAGAAAGGAGCAGCGAGCAAAGCGTTGGTCTTTTGTTGCTAATGTGCCTGGGAGAAAGGGAGGGGGAAAGCACTTAATTGAGGTCATAATAATATTAGTGGCGATTGCCATCAATAATTCAGGCGTATTTATTACTACATGGGTAAAGTCCTGTCAACCAGGAATGGTTGGGGCTTTTGTTACATACAAAGCTTGACGTTGGGTGTTGTGATGCAGCCGATCTGGACAGCGGGATAGCAAGAGCTAATACAACTCTTCCTGGCTGCTTGGCCTTCTATAAGAACAGTAATACTTTGTCTTCAGCAATGCTGAAAACTTTTCAGCTTGCCTTCCCCAATAATGGTCTGTATCCAATGCACTGCTAAGTTATAGTCACTCACCAGTATACTTGTTCTGCTGGTCAAATGTTTTGCACCAGTGAAATGTTGTTGCTCAAGAAAATGCATAAGCAAGTCGCTAGTCACTTGGCTGCACAACAGATTGAGTAATCTGTTGTGCTACGGTTTTCCACCAGTGCAGCTACTGTATTGGATTCCTCTGATCTGCTACATCAAAGCTAACTCATCCAATAGCACAACAGCTCATGCACTAGTGGACAGGGAACAGCAGACACAGCCCAATGATACTTTGCCTTATGCAATATATACTTTGTATCCTGCCTTCTACAAAAATATTCTGCCTCCTGTGGTACTTTGCTTTCCACAGTAATGATAGTTTGCCTTCTACAATGCGGATACCGTGCCTTCCACAATAAATGAATTGGACTTTGCTTCTACTGCAGAAATATAAACTAGGAATTGGGATAGTCCCACATGAAAAGGATTCATATAGTGATGAACAAAGTTGAAGTGGTCTGTTTGAAAGGACAGCTCAGCAACCCAGCCAGAGCGACCTGTCAAAAGAGATGCAATTTCATGATTTAGCACCCACCCAGGAGGAGGAAAATAAATCCTACCTCCCCTACCCAGTTTTTGGTCACTCATGATTAGTTATTTCTTTTTTTATATACACATATATAAAGAAAATCTAAATGAATGCATAATTGTACA